>NC_056737.1:1233017748-1233098588 GCF_019279795.1 Protopterus annectens | reverse complement strand
GCACAGTATGCAATGCGATGCACCACCTAGCCACAGCAGATATACATTAAGCTGATGTGTAAAGAAATATATTGTCCATCACAATGAGTGTAAGGTCCAGTAAATGTATTTCTATTACACCACACAACTTGTTAATGGCAAACCCGTGGCCAAAATATGGGCACAATTGGGAATATAGGTCGCATATTGCTGTAGTACACTATGAATGTTGCTAAATACGCAGTTATATGTTTTACCACACATGTCAAAGGACATGTTACAGACATACCCACACACACATCAGACATAATTACAGGACACAAAGGTATGACAACCCAGATAAGCTTTCAGTGTGTACTATACAGTACTGTGTGTCAGTACTTACACAACCTTAATCTTGATAAATGTAATCTGTGATGAATACAGGGACCACACAAAACAGTGGATGCAAGCAATGTGGGCATACACCATACTGTGCTGTACAGGCCCAGAGCTCCATGTAGTACTACAGTACAGACAGGATTTGGATTCAACATTAGTACCAATCAATAATCATAGATGCAGTGCTTTAGCCTCCAATGACACACCCTAGTTAAAACCAAGGGACTTAATCACACTGTATGCAGTAGCACTTTTTCTGCCTAGCAACACAATACACAGCTAGTGAGAATATAAATTATACAAAAGATGTGACGTGTACAGTAATGTTGCACAGTCTTGGGATAAATGCATTGAAGGTGTTCACAGCCCAGGTAGCTTTATCAGGCCTCACTGGCTTCAACATTGCAAACCGAACAAACCACAAACAGTGTTTAACCACCACATGTCATATACCAGCACTGTATGCTGTCTTGTTTGTCACACACTAAAACCTACACACAAATATGTGCATACTAACCTTCAACAACATATATATCCCCACCCTTCAGAAACAGTTACAATATGTCCCCTGCTCTATGCACATATACAGATGTGAATATATATGACACATATATATTTCTCCATATGTGTGTGGCATACACACACAATGTCCACACTGTTGTAAGTCCCTGGACCTCACAGCTGAACTGTTGGGCCTTGCTGCAACACAAACAGGTGCCACATATGAACACACACTAACCTTAGGGGGTATATATGGCTACAAATGCTAGATAAGCATACTAAACTGCAACAGCAGTTGCCAGTGCTAAGCTATACTTTAATATGACTATCATGCATGTGTTGTTCTGTCACACCCTTGTTTATATAATGTCAGTGCTAATCCCCCAACAGCCATTGGCCACACTACTGTACAGAACACAGATAACATGGATCAGATCTTTGACATTTAATGCTGAGCTACACATTTCACAGGTATGTCCCACTGCCCACAGGTACACACTGTATTGTCCATAGCAGTAGTTAAGCAGAACATCTATGCATAAATAAGTACTGCTGCCACATATGAATGGTTCACATTATGTAGACTATTCTTCAGTAACATCTACTACATGCCAGTAAATACATATGTGTCACATACCTTTCCTTTGTATGATTTGGTAATATTTATTTTTCTTTTTCCTTTTCTCTGTCTCTCTCTCTCTATCTCTCTCTGTCTCTCTCTCTCTCTCTCTGTCAGTCTCTGCAATAGAGTGATTGAGTTTGTTGACAGAGATTGAAGCCTGCTTTTATAGGTATTTGCACATGTGCATGTAATGGCCTCTGAACAAATTAGTTGCCACCATTTGCTAATTGCATGCAGCCTGCTGTGTAGTAATTGCAGTAATCACTGTCATAGCAACCCAGTACTATAAATTGTTAACTCAGGTAGGCGTGGTCCTTTCAGCTTTCCAAGATGGATATCATCCTTGTTTGCTGTGGACATCATTGTTTAGGACAAAAGGTTGGTATAGTTTTCATATCAGAAGCCAGGGGTATAGCCAGAGATTTACATTGTGTACTCAGACCTAATGTTTCTGCTTCCAGTACCCACTTGTCAGTGTAGAAATGTACTCATCCCTCAAATTGCTACCCCAAGATACATGGAAAGATGTACTTTCTTTTCAACTTTTACAATTAACTGCCATACAAAGCTAGTTATTGAGATGTATTCCTTTGGCACAAGAATTGTTTGTGAACTGCTATACTGTGAATATTCATTTACTCAGTTCTAAACAGTGTGTGCTTTTTAGTGTTGACATTAGCACAAGCTGCTCAGAAAAACTGGACACATTTCAGTACTGTGAGTATGCTTACCTACATCCTTAGTAGACCCTGCACACATGGGCATATTGTACATCTGGGTAGGGGTGCAGTAGTACAGAGAGCGTAAGTAGTATTGTGTGGATTTTATCTTGCTGGACTTACAGGGTTGCTGTGTACATGTTAGTTTATTAAGGCAAGTAGTCTGTCTGCGTAACTCCCAACTGTGGACCTAGCCACATGGCAGCCAGAGAATAGCCTGTTATTTTTTGTCTGTGCACCACACAGGTCTTTTCAGCAATAGAGCAATAGCATTCTTACAGCTGGTTGCTACCAGTACATGGCTACATCCATTTGTATTTCAGTGTTGTATTCCTACATAAGGGTATGCTTCTGAAACTCCTTCCAAAGCTATTTGTACAGTGTGTAACAGCAGAAAGGCTGCTATGCCTTTCTGCTTCTGCCAGATCTCTCAAACACTCAGGTACATATTTGAACAGACTCAGGGAAAAGTAAAGAAAAAGTCAGGGACACCTTTAAAATATTAGTGCCATTAAGTAGAAACATTGAGAGAATCCAAGCATATGAATTAATACACCTTTTCTGAAGTACAATAAGTGTCTAACTCTTAATTATTGTCATTATTCATTAAGTGTAATTCACCACCTTTCTGCCCAAAGTCAGTAGTTTTAGGAGGGATTCAGAGGGATAGAGCTAAAATTTGTGTCAAAATCAGGGGCATCCCTGAAAATTAGGGACTGTTGGGAGGTATGGCCTCTGCCCTAAACAGATATGTCAGTGTTTGTCCTGCTGTGATACTGTGTGGGGTTGTAAAGTGATGGTGTAACATTATTTCCTTCTAGAATGGCTGCTTCTCTTATCACAGTCATGTAATGTAATCCCACAACAACTGTTGGTAAAGATCCACAGAACAAGTTGTGTGACATGGCATTCCTATTTTACATTTACATTCACTCATTCTGATGCATGATATATTTATTTTAGCACCAACTTGTTGTATATCTGCCATGGCTTAGTGGTACTTCATGTTGTGTAGTGTGTAGAAGGTCCGGCGTTCGAGACTGCCAGAGGTGGGTTTTTTTGCTCCTGAGTAGAACAAGAGCACTCACATAGAGAGTGACTAAGGCACTTTTAAGCAGTTGTAAGCAGGTTTGCACAGGTTTGCGCAATACTTAGCAATGCTTAGCTAAGCGCAAACAAGTGCACACTCGTGCAAACCTGCTAACTACTGCTTAATAGTGCTTACTCCCGCTAACCCCCGTGCTCATTTCTTTGAAAGAAAAAAAAAATGGGGAGATAGGAAAGTGGTAAAAAATGGGCACAAAGAGGGAAAGACAGTATGGAAAGTAGCTCGGGATGTGTAAGACGGGTGTAGGGAAGGTCCATAGCTGCCCATTTCTTTAACAGCAACAGCTGAGCATATGGAGGAAATTTGGAGGTAGATATGA
Organism: Protopterus annectens; assembly: GCF_019279795.1. Classification (NCBI taxonomy): domain Eukaryota; kingdom Metazoa; phylum Chordata; order Ceratodontiformes; family Protopteridae; genus Protopterus; species Protopterus annectens. The sequence goes on along the minus strand of NC_056737.1, from coordinate 1,233,094,959 downwards.
AAAAAAGTTGTGTTGAAATGGTGTACAAGTTTAAATCCAATCGGTAGTGTTAAGGAACAATGCTTAGTCAATGCTAAGCATTGTTCCTAAACTAGCGATGAATTCGCTTTCCTCCACACCATAACTTTGATCTGAATATAAGTGGTCCAGCACGAAGGCGCGCCATCGGTTGTACTTCTTCTTAGTTGTTCTTTAGTTTGCAGTTTTTAGGTAGATATGAAACCTTCAACCCCTGAGAGAGGGGTGAGGACAACAAAGTATGTTGTAATGCCAATTAAATTACATTTTATGTGTCCAGTGGACATGTGTGCAAAATGGGCAGCTATGTATGGGGCGTCATTTTTTTTTTTGGGAGCAGATTGCCCTTTTTTTTCAGGTAAGAGTGGAATGTGGAGTAGGGGAAGTATGTATATTTGGGGAGGTAGGTTGGGAAGGTAAACAGACGAGACAAACAAGATGCATACAGGGGTGGTATATGACACATGTGGTGGGTGAACACCTTTGACGGGGAGGGATGTTTGGAAATCGCAAGACCATGAGCCCACAGATGGGAACAGTGGGGCTGAAGTCCCCACCCATGGGCAGTCACCACTGCACCTTCACAGCCCAGAGGATGGCTGTGCTGGGGGCTGTGTAGGAGGGGCAGGCTGACCCGGGAGTTGCGCCACTCGAGCCTCAAGCTGGTGTAGAGGTTCTGCAACAGAACGTTCAATCTCTCTATGCACCACAGCCAGGACCATTTGAAGGGTGATAGGTGGCCCTCTTCTGCCCACGCTTGCATGGGGGGGAGAGCCCCGTCCTCTGCAGGGCTTCCACCCAAAGGTGGCACAGGGCCAATGGAGGAGGAGGTCCCATGCTGGGCACCGGACCTGCTGGTGCCAGGTGCCATGGCCAGCTGAGGTTGGATAGGTGGGTCCGCTGGGACTGGCCTTCCCATACGAACTATGTTTTGGAGGGTTTAATAGAGATATGGGTTAGTAACAGTCAACATCATTCCCAATTAGTTATAACAGCATGTATAAGTATTCCCATTATCCCAACACACCAGATTTTCAACAGTTAAAAAGCAAGCATAACACATGCATATATAGAACAATAGTGGACATTACAACAGCATGCAGGTTGAATTGATGGCAACAGGCCACCAATATTGTGGTATTTTAACAGGGCACATGCATAGAAATAAATGCAAATATTTATAAACCACTAGGACATATGTCCCAACAAATGTTTTGAGATTAGACATACCTACTGAGGTGTGGAATTGCATTTTTTATGCACATACAGTTGGGTGGAAAAGGATAGCTCAATTAACTTATATATCCTTCTAATTTTCACTACATTCCTATTAACTGCAGTTATATGTCCCTTACATGTATTATTATTACACTACCCAATGTCCTTATATTGTGCAATTGGATTTTGCTAGATCATTATATACATGAACTGTATCTTACATACAAACTGTCCAAGATGCAGATGTTACTGCTACATATTTTGAGAGTTGTTCACACACACTACTGCTAAGATGGTACACTGACAGCTCTACTTTCATATAATTATCTAGATATGTTCAGGTTAAAGTATCAGTTATATGTTAACAGCTCCCTACATTTCTGACAGCACACCGACATTTCTGGGTAACACAATACCAAGCTACTCATGTGCCAGATTAACCTGTACATGCTGGGCATGAAGCAACAGCTGAGGGCTGTAAATATGCATAAAAGCTACTGGCACTCCCTTCATCCACGTTATATGGGCCTACCCAAGTGTGGGTTAAAACTGCTTAATACAACAGTACTATTTGTAAAATGCAACAGTACAACAACATATCAAAGACAATGACACAGACGCACTCCAGGAATTATACATTTATTAAAGGATTATTACACCTTTATTTATTGGGTTAAAACACTTTTTAAAGGCTCTCTCATTTATTTTATATAACAGTACATGCAGAATAATTACTAACCTGCCTGATGATGCAGCCTTTGCAACCTATCTTCATGGGCTTGCTGATTGATAGCTCAGACACTTGCATCTGTGAAGTAAATACAGTGATATTGAGACATACCTATCCATAGTATAGACAAGCATAGCAATTCTTAACTACTTAATACAATGGCTACTTACTCAGTACTGGGGCATTAGGCATCACACAGCATTTCTGGATCCACTGGTCCAGCTGATCCTCCTTAAGTCGCTTCACATCAGAATAATAGTGCCTGACCTGCTCACCAGTCCGAGGAACGCCAGTGGCATTGGTGAGATCACGAGCAAGACTGTTGTAGTTGTGCTAGTTGGCATGGTGCGCAGCTGCGCACAAAGACATTGTGCTTGTTAACGTGGTGCTCAGCTACAAGCAATTGGATTTAAATATGCTCAATACTTGTAAAATGTGCTTAGCAGTGCTTTATATTGTTTAAAATGAGTTACTCATGCCTCAGAATGCATAACCATTTCACCTTCATATATATATATATATTTATATATAATTTATTCACTATTACATATGACATTTGAATGCTTTTTACAAAATGTATACATGATAAATGTCAGGAAATATATTTGTATACAGATTTCCAACAGAAAATGGAACGTGCAGTAGTGGGACTCGAACCGGAAATGCCTGTTCTTTGTGCGAAGGCTCTAACCACTACACTATCACTATGGTGCTTCATTCGCATATATTTTTCTTATTATCCTCTTCGGTGTCTAAGCTGCTAACTGTAGCTAAGCAATAGGCAATCCTGCACAAGCACGTGCAAATGCGGACAGCTATATCAGAAATAAAACAAACAAAAAAAAATTTCTTTTAATTTTTAAATTTGTACGAAGTTTAACATATGGGGGAATGCAGTGTTACAATGTACACATGTGAGCGGACTCACTCATGTAACTTAACATTTCTCGAGTTTTGTCATTGCAGGGGCATGGATTTTTGGACCACTTGGCAGTCCGAGGCACCCCCTACACTCGTCCATGCTCCGTGCAAGCTTTAGAGTTGAGGCAGCTAGCCCTCATTAATATGTATGGTGTGCTGCCATCATACTCTTAGACTGGCGCTTCCGTGTAAGACTAGTCTAGTCTTACACAGAAGATTAGTAAATCCTGGCGCTAATATTTTCCAGAGTGCTGATAGCAGTACACTGGCACCAGGATTGTTTGTGCTACAGGAAGTAGCCTAAATTAACATTCTCATTTTCTTATATAAATAAATCAAAAACAAGCAGCAAAGGCAACCGCAAACTGCAAATAACACCAGTATTCACTTTCTATATAAAATAAAACTCATTTATTGTGCACAGTGGTAAGCACTTTCACTATCCGCTTCATCAGATCATTAAAACACACAATTATAAAGTACCTGCTTTTAAAATACAGCATATCCAATCAGATCATCCAATCTATTGCGCATGTATTCTAAGGACTATAACAGTCGGTAGCATGATACTATATTACACCCCACTAGATACATAAAAAACTGATGTCTCTATTAAAAGAAACCAATTGATGAATCATTTATTTATAATTATGCTATTTAAAAATATATCTTTAAAAATATATATAGATAAAAATATATAAGTTCATAAATTCATAAACTACACATTAAATGTACATACAGATATTGAAAAATACATAACTGTTTGCTGAAAATCACATAATCGAACAGATAATGTTTAAGTCTCCTGGACTTCAAGATAGATCTCAGAGATGCTCTCTCATTGAGACCTCTACCCTTATCTTCTCTCAACCTTAAGATCCAACGTGTCTCTCTTTGTTCTGTGCCGTTCCTTATATCTCCCTCACGGGCCATGGGTGATATTACATCAATTGCCATCAATCTAAAGTGATGGTCATCACTGCTGGCCATAACGTGTTTCGCTAATGCATTAGTACTAGCTTTTGTTCTAATGGTACATGCATGTTCCATTATCCTATTCTTAAGAAGTTTATTAGTTTTGCCAATGTAAAATGAACTGCTGAGATCACAAACTGCCAAACAGACTACATGTGAGGTGTTACAGTTGGGCATAATAGGAAATCTAAATTCTTGTCTTGTTTCTGGGTACAAATCTACCACTCGGATCTATACTACCACAATAATTACATTGCCCACAAGGGAAAGTACACATGACCTGTGCACCCCTTATGGGGTGGCTGTCATTATGATGGCATAGAATCTGATTCATATTTGCTTTGTTTTTAAAACTGAACTTAGGTCTTTCCCCAACAATCTCTCTGATGTCTAAGTCTGTGGTGAGTATTCCCCAATGTTTATTAATAATATCATAGAGCATACTATTATCTGTAGTAAAAAACATCAGAATTTTAATCTCTGAAGATAAGACCTCAGTAGAATGCCCTATAATGGACTCTCTGGGATGAGAAAAATGTGGGCTAGCTCTTTCTTGTCTCAACAGATTAGTCTTACACAACATTTCACTAACCTCCTTATTATTATAACCCCTTTCTAATAATCTCTCTTTTAAGATGACTAGTTCATTTTCATATCCTGTATCTGAAGCATTAAGATGAGATACTCGCATCCCCTGTCCTTTAATAATATTTTTAAAAATATACTGGGGATGCATACTCTGTCTATAGAGTAAGGTGTTCCTGTGACACTTCTTCCTATAGACTCCAGTATTAATGATATCACCTTCCTGTCTTTCAACATAAATGTCAAGGTACTCAATCCTACTTAAAGACGTGGTCACAGTAAAGCATAAAAATTCAGTCATACTATTAATTTCTAAAACAAACACCTTCAGGCTGTCAAGTTCACCTGCCCACAAGAAGAAGATGCCATCCACAAAACGACGATAAAACCAGACGTGTGACTTGAACTCATCCATCATAAAAAGTTTCTCGTCCTCCCAATGGGCCAAAAACATGTTGGCATAGCTATTGGCACAAGAAGTGCCCATATCTATGCCATCACACTGTAAATAAGCTGTTTTTTCAAACATAAAAACATTGTTCTCCAGAACAATTTCCAGAAACAAACAAAGCAAATCTATATTTTTCTCATCATACCCATTGTGTTTCACTAAGTATTGTTTAACCGCATTAACACCCGCCTCATTCTGAATAACAGTAAATAAAAACTGTACATCCAAGGTCACAAAAAACATCCCTGCATCTACCTTTGGGTTACTACTGAGGCTATAGAGATCTAATAAAAATAGTTTGGTGTCTCTCAGAATAAAAGAATTCAGCTCCAAGACCGGGCGTAGCAATTTCTCTACATAAATAGAGAAGGGTTCGGTACACCAACCCCTGCCTGAAACTATCGGTCTCATGAGAGGGTTCTTCCCATCTTTATGGATCTTGGGGAGTCATTGTATGACTGGTATCATGGGACATTCTACGTCTAAAAACTTGTAGTATTTATGTAGAGAAATTGCTATGCCCACAGGTAGATGCAGGGATGTTTTTTGGGTATGATGAGAAAAAGATAGATTTGGTTTGTTTGTTTCTAGAAATTGCTCTAGAGAACAATGTTTTTATGTTTGAAAAAACAGCTTATTTACAGTGTCATGGAATCGCTATGGGCACTACTTGTGCCAATAGCTATGCCAACATGTTTTTGGCCCATTGGGAGGAGGAGAAACTTTTTTATGATGGATGAGTTCAAGTCACATGTACGATTTTATTGTTGTTTTGTGGTCGGCATCTTCTTCTTATGGGCAGCTGAACTTGACAGCCTGAAAGTGTTTGTTTTAGAAATTAATAATATGACTGAGTTTTTATGCTTTACTATGACCACTTCTTTAAGTAGGATTGAGTACCTTGACATTTATGTTGAAAGACAGGAAGGTGATCTCATTAATACTGGAGTCTATAGGAAGAAGTGTCACAGGAACACCTTACTCAAAGGGGTTATAATGATAAGGAGGTTATTGAAGTGTTTTGTAAGACTAATCTGTTGAGGCAAGAAAGAGCTAGCTAGCCCATATTTTTCTCATCCCAGAGAGTCCATTAAAAAACAAAGCAAATTTGAAGAAGATTCTATGCCATCCTAATGACAGCCACCCCATAAGGGGTGCACAGGTCATGGGTACTTTCCCTTGTGGACAATGTAATTATTGTGGTAGTATAGATCCGAGTGGTAGATTTGTACACCCAGAAACAAGACAAGAATTTAGATTTCCTATTATGGCCAACTGTAACACCTCACATATAGTCTATTTGGCAGTTTGTGATCTCTGCAGTTCATTTTACATTGGCAAAACTAATAGACTTCTTAAGACTAGCATAAGGGAACATTTATATGCCATTAGAACAAAAGCTAATACTAATGCATTAGTGAAACACGTTATGGCCAGCGGTGATGATCATCATTTTAGATTGATGGCAATTGATGTAATATCACCCATGGCCTGTGAGGGAGATATAAGGAATGGCACAGAAAGAAGAGAGACATGTTGGAGTTTAAGGTTGAGAGCAGATAAGGGTAGAGGTCTCAATGAGAGAGCATCTCTGAGACCTATCTTGAAGTCCAGGAGATTAACTGTTAAATAAACGTCCCCACATCATGACCCTATATTAAGGGCATTTAATCGTTATCTGTTCGATTATATATTTTTTCAGCAAGCAGTTATGTGTTTTTCAATATCTGTATATACATTTGGTGTGTAGTTTATGAATTTATGAATTTATATATTTTTTATCTATATATATTTTAAAAGATATATTTTTAAATAGCATAATTATAAATAAATGATGCATCAATTGGTTTCTTTTAATAGAGACATCAGTTGTATCTAGGGGGGACATAATATAGTATCATGCTGCTGACTGTTATAGTCCTTAGAATACATACTCAATTGACTAGATGATCTGATTGGATATGGTGTATTTTAAAAGCAGGTCCTTTGTAATTGTGTGTTTTAATGGTCTGATGAAGCGGATAGTGAAAGCGCTTAAAGTTGTAGACAATAAATGAGTTTTATTTTATATAGAAAGTGAATACTGGCGTTATTTGCAGTTCGTGGTTGCCTTTGCTGCTTATTTTATCTTTATTTATATATCTTTGGTTGTTCTAGTGGTGAGGCATTTATTTCACGGGGTGCTACATACTTTATACTCTCATTTTCATTTTCTTCTTTAGGTACTGAACTATAGTTCACTGCTGGGTACCACTGTCAGTCCAGAGTAATCAATGCCAAATGGTGCAGAAATGATGAAGAAAAAAATCAAGGAAACAGAGGAAACATTATAAAATAAATAGTTAAACTGTACAGTTTTGACATTTCCTCAACTTTATGTTTAAACATGGACATATTCTTGTTAAGCGTCATGATGTTCACACAAACACTACCATCTCTGGATTAGAATACCAGGACGTTCACACGGCACAGTTCAGACTTTGTCATATGTAATTTACATTTAGATGCATGGAGAACTGTAATACCGACAACAGGAAAGATAATATTTCCTCACAAATATGAAAAAAGAAATATGTGAATACTGCACCTCTTGGCTTCTCTTTACTTTGTGAACATCATTCACATATCTATGGTCCCTGAAATGTACCTGTTGCTAATATACATAATGCTACACATACCTTTGTTTCCATTGGGATGGATTCTCCAGAATTTCTTTGGGGCCAGGTGAGTCCAGCAGAGTTTGCTTATTTCCTCTAGTGTTCCACTATCCACCAGGCATCACTGTACAATTTCTGTGTCTTTAAGTTCATGGTAAATCAAACAGGGTCTGAGCACTCTCCTTCTTCTTGGCCGAGGTCTAGCAACTACAACAGCACCTCGCACTAAAGTTTGTTGCACATGCGGGTTAATGATGGCAGCAGCAACTGCTAACATCCTTTTTTCTAAGTGTAATCGTGGCTGTAATCCAAATGTATTTATTTTTTTTTTATTTTACGTTTGTTTACTGCGAAAGTCTGACTGGACACAGGTCTATTTTTAGCTGAGGCCCGGGGAGAAAAGCTCCAAATACCAGTACAATTGAATAGAGACAATATAGTCAACATAGAAGAAAACAATGTCATACATATTAAGAACATATTTAAGCATAGATAACAGAGATTAACAATATCTAAATATTTGATAGAAAGCCATATCCATAGATATAAGAATACATGAGAGTTGAGCCACTTTATTATCATTAACATATGTGATGTGGGGGACCACCATTTGATCCTTAACAGAATCCTAGTAACAGTGCAGTGGGATGGCTTAACCTGGGGAGTGACATGAACAATGCCAGTTATTTAAGTAGTGGGTTTTGAGATGGTTTTTAAATTGGGAAGTAGAGGAGGTGGCAGTCAAGTGCCCTGGTAGAGAATTCCAGGTTCTGGCAATGGAGCAGGCATAGATGGATTTACCAGGGTCATTTTTATGTTTGATGACCTTTATGTGGTTCTGATAACTAGATCTTAATGTTCTAATGGTGGTATAGGGGTGAATTAGATTATGAAGTGCTGGGGTTTTGTCAGGAAGGTAGTAGAGTTTATGAGCTATTGAGAGTTGGTTGAGTAGGAGTAGTTGAGGCTAGGATTTCAGGGCAAATGGCTACACTGAGTGCATATGATTGCTTTATAACTTCCTGAATAGCTCTGCCATGCTGGATTGGTTAATTAGCATGTATTTTGGCTACTTCTGCTACAAATAGCATATTCTGTCATTTACCTTTGTTTTGTGGCTCTACAGTAAGTGTAAAGCCTTTTAATGAATACCAAATTGCATGCTATTTTGTGAGGGCCACGCATGTGACTGCATCCTTGGTTCAGAAGTCTGCTGATATCTTTGCTTATTATTGAAGCCCTATTTGAACAGATAGCTATAGGTTCTGTAGATCCATTACTAAAGTCTAATGAAGGCTGTCAATTACATTGTGGTAATTATTAATTATTTTACTCCCTGGGATTCATTAACAGTCATATAGGCACTATGCTAAGCCTACACGATGTGAGTTTGTTAGTGCGATAAGCAACAGCACTAATCGAGTATGTGTGCTGCTCATCCTACCTCACATTTCAAAACACATTTTCATGGCCAGCAGTAGTGTTCATGACCAAGCATAAGAAAAAAGTGTAAACAAAGCAGCATTTTTGCATATAGACAAAGCTCAGATGCAAGCATTGCCTGTAGCCCATAAATATTAAGGGCAAATACAGCGAAAGAATACTGAGGGAGGGCAAGTGGAAAAGGGGAACTGTGCAGAAATAATAACCATTTTATAGTGCATATTTGTTTAATTTGGAAGGGGAAATGTGTAAAGTGTACTAATATACTGCAGGCAAATGTGATGAAGTATCTAAGAGGCATTTCTGACATCAATCCTGCAATATTGATATAATGGCAATTAATATCAATGACAATACCACAGTTATGCACATAAATAAAAACGGACATGCTAACAAAGGATGTGATATGGATACAAAGCTGCAGTGTAACAAAGAAAAGTGAAACGCGTTAATTAAATGCTGAGTTGAGATAAGAGTTAGTAAGGACAGAAAATACATTATGGAACGAATACAAAGACTGCAATTATTCCATATTAGATGTATATACAGTGAATTTATGTAAGCAAACCAACACCACTGCTGTATTTTCCATCTCACATATATACACAAGGACAAATTGATCTTTCAGCTGTAATGTGATCAGATACATTAGAAACAAACATGCTTTTGCAAAGAAATGTCAGTGACACCCATAGGAAAGAGTTTCATCACCTAGAAGCAAGTAATACACAAGAAAATGCTGTGTAGTCATGTAAATGCTAAATGGTAATTTAATAACACATAGCATACTTAACTGACAAAGGACAACACAGATCAGATGACATGTCATCACTTCAAATTTTCCATGGTGATTTGCAAACATCTCATTGTTATACTGGACATGCTCATGTGGGATTATAGAAACATTAAAATAACAGTAATTCAACACCAGCATCAACACACAAGAACATGTTGAAACAGAGGACCGATCACAATTTAATATGGTCTAAGAGCATGCCAAGCAGTAAGACATGTTTATGGAATCCTTCATCTGCCATTAAGCTGTATAGTGTGACGAAAACAGTTTTAGTAGTGAAGAAATGTCCAGATGAAAACATGCAATAAAGAGCATGATTATCTTGGGAACAGGTAATGCCTGTGAGCAATGGCTGACATAATAAACATTTGTATCGTGTCACATTTGAACACATGCCTGAACAGATGTCAGACAGATGAGTAACACTCATGGATGCCACAGAAATACACACATTGGTCCTGTGACATACCTCTCAACTGTCCAGATTTTCATAGAATGTCCAGATATTTGCCTCATACTTTTGGTCTGTTCCTCATAAAATGGGTTTGTGGTTTTCTGGCAAATCACATAGGATCGAAGTCACTAAATAATTACATAGATTTGAGTTTCAGACTTCATATCCTTAGAAAATGCATATTAACACATGCTCTGTTCTCTAGCAATTTACAACAGTGATATTTAAAATATGTCCCTATGTTTGGGCCTTTGTCCCATGATTATTTTAGCCTTTTTCTAGATGTCTTTCACTAAGAGGTTGAGAGGTATGGTCATGTTGGGTTGACAGCACTTTCTTATCATAAGATCTATGGATACCTTAACATGTCAGACAAGGCCTAAAAAAGCTGGCCATCTGAGTGTGCCATAACTACTGTCTCTGTGTAAGCCACTGTCTGGCAGACAGATGTTACCAGACTCAAACCTCTGCCTATTATACAAGGTTCTCTCCCGACCTCTGCATTGACTGCATATGCCACATCAGATAACAATGGAGGGTGGTACAAATAACTGGATTGAATCTGTGAATTAAGAAAGGAGTTACACATATAATATAAAGAATCAGATTTAGTCAGAATACTGGAAAAGAGCTACACATGTTAATATTCAGACAACAGTGAGCAGTAGAATGTCAATGATTCTCTGACAAGTAAACTGTTGTCATCATGTATTACACACACTGTCCCAGAATTGCACCACAATCTGTCTGTGTAGGTATGCTATACAAGCCAATACTCAATGCATGTGCTACAGGATCACTCACAGCATGGCATGCCCCAGAAAAGATAATCATAGCTTGTGATGATATTCTCCAAGAGAAAAGGAATAAGAATACCAAGATAAAATTGTGTTTATGTAATGTCAGTACATTCATATCATGTCATCCTTTCAGAAACTGAACAGCAAGGTATGTGACTCTATCAACTAATAGCATGGAGATCAACCACAAACACCATATTCGAAGTCTGAACACTACTGTCACACTCTGCCTATACTAACTTATTACATCTGATGTATGTGTTATAAACAATCTCCAAGATAAAAGGGATGGTGGAGGCCTCTCCCACTGAGACACATTATAACTGTAGTGGGCGCCATTCGTGCATCACAGTACAAAACCTAACAATGCTAACAGGCACTGAATGTGAATGTTGAATACATGAGAATTTGATAACAGAAAATATATGATATTGTACAGGATGAATTCACCACAGTAGAAATGTCACTGCACTTGTGAGAAATGTTGGTGCGTGAAGGCATTGCATCATGTTATTGTTGCAAGAGATATGCATACCTGTAATTGCTGACCTAAGTCACCAACATACAGAATGTTGTCTCATTCACTTGTACCTGAGGATAATGCAGTAAATCTTGATTAACCGGAACTTAAGCAACCAGATAAACAATCTAAGAAATACGGTACAACTTGCATGTGTTGCACCCCCCACCCCACCCCACAGAAACATACCTTATGTTTTTAGAGTTTTAGAGTTTTAAAAAGGAAGATAGGACTACATTTCCTCTCTCTCAAACATGAGAACAAGTCAAACCAAACAAATAGTATAAGGAGCAGTATTAGTTAGGCCTATTTTTAATAGTATCTCTCAAGCAACCAGAAACTAAAGTTATCCAGCATCTACTAATCCCCATGAGTGCCAGTTAACTGAGAGTTTACTGTTATGTCAGGAAAATGTAATCACATGTCATCATCACTCTGAATAAATGCATTGCTATGTGACAAATTAGCATAGCTTTTTGTAACAAGAAGCAACATCTGTACGTGTGCACAGCAAATGTGTTTGACAACAGTATTAGAAATGTGGGCAGTCTCAATAAGAGTGACACAATGTATTCTGAGAAGGAATGGCTGTATTAAAATTAACTACCCAAGATCACAAGGTAAAGACTAATAGCTAAATTGGAAGTGCCACGTGACGTGTTGCAGTACAGCTGGGACAGTGCACATTTAAATGGATGATATCACCTCTCTATTAGCTGGACGTTTATTCTAAAAAGTGGCTCACATCCACAACAACACTGTACAGCTACACATCATATATGTATTTGAAGATTGTTATACACAGTATGAGGGTGAAAGACATGCTAACAGCTGGCCTCAGACATCCTATGTATGTAGTTACAGAATGTACAAAGCACAGTATCAAAGTCATGCAACACAGGAGAATTCACACTCCACTTGTGAGATACAGCAGTTATGCTAGCATTTTGTTATCACTGTATGTCCAAAAAGTTACTTTCCATGGGGATTCTAGGATTTCCCAGGTAACAGTGTGTCAGTGTAAATCCATCTCATAATTGGCAGCATAAATAAAGGTGGTGGTGAGGTGGCGAACAGTATATGACAATAACAATTGTCAGACTATTGAAACAGTGATATAATTGAACCACCTACCTATCTGATTACAACATCTATATACCATATTATCAGTAGCAGAGCCACAGGACAGCACAAAGTATTTGTGATATACACAGACTCAATGAAGGGATGACATCAGATGTATATTGCCAAGGATATGTGTGTTGTAAAATGACTTTTACAGCCATGTGGGGTCCTAAAACCTGCCACCACAAATATGTTCACTCCACACCAATACCGAATTAATTTAAAGTTTCACACACACTTGTAGTAGTTAACTGCTACAGTATTGAACCTCATAATATTTATTTACACATTGTAAAATAGTGGAAGAAATGTAAGCACCAAAGGAGAAGTCTAACATTTAAGTTGCAACAGCTGACTTGTGAAAGGCTGACCACATCAGTGTGTTGCATCAGGGGTGTACGAAGAGAATATAATTTTGCAATCATGTGCTCTTACTGCAGCCCCACAAACCACCTGGCATTTTAAAAATGGAAATGCCTTCCCGCTTTACAAATATTTTCATCACTTTCCTTCTAAAAACATGAAATAGATTTTTTTTCAGTCCATGAGACTCTTATTGCAAGCATCAATTTAAACAGTTGTAGACAGAGTATGGCATAAAAAAGCAATGATTTCTTTAAGTAATGTATAGCAAAATTGTATTCATTGAAGTACAAAGTATGCCTAGCTACACCCTTGTGTTTCAGAGAAGTTGGGATTGTTAAAGGTGGGATTATGGGATGGTGTAATCATCTAGCAGTTTAAAACATTCATCCAGATAAGAAGTTGATGAATCACATGCTCACCTAACTGTAAACAACCCACTCATACACACACAGGTTCCCCACAGTGGGGACAGAACTGCCTATTTATCTATTTACAAAATGTAGAAAGTGCTCTATTAATTGCATGCACCACAGGAGAAGTCTGACTTTTAAGGAGATAGAGTGCACTTTTGCCAAGATGACCTCATCAGTGTGTTTCAGAGATGTTGTTTCAGTAAACAGTGAGATAAGGGAGATCTGGGCACATTTAAATGCATTCTCTTCAGTGGAAGAGGATACAGCACCAAGTATTACACACATTTCACAAATTTCCCATGTTGTACATCAAACCTCCTGCTTATTAAGTTACATAATGTAAAAAGCACTGTATTAATTGCAAGTACCACAGGAAAAGTCAGATTCCTTAGAGGAGAAAAGGCATTTCCGTCAGGATGTCTTCATCAGGATGACTTCATCAGTGTTTTTCATAGAAGATGTTTCAGTAAAAAGTGGAATAATTGAGGTGTGTGAAGAGTTAAATGCATACACACACACACACACACACACACACACACACACACACACACACACACACACACACACACACACACACACGCTTCCCAGGTTGGGCATCGACAATCCTACCCTTCTTGGTTACACAATCTGGACACCACTGTATTAGTTGCAAGTGGCACTGGAGATGTTTAAATTTTAAGGGTAGAGAGTGCATTTTTGTAAGAATGACCTCATTTGTGTTTTTTCATAGAGAATGTTTCAGTAAAATATGGAATAACGGAGCTGTCAGATTAGTTAAATGTATTCTTCTCTGGGGAAGTGGATACATCAACAGGTGTTACACACACAAGCTTCCTAGGTTGGACATCAAACCTCCTACTTATCTAGCTAGGCAATCTAGAGAACACTGCATTAGTTGCAAGTACCACTGGAGAATACTCTCATAAGACTGAAAAATAGGATATTTAAACTTTTTTAAATCCACTGTTTGGAACAGATGGAATTGTGCATCATGAGTTTTGCAACAAATGCATATATGGGTACAAGACAATGTAACATCATTATGATGGACACATGTAATTACATATTTTTCTCCTAAAATTTAGATTTTGTCCTACATGTACATTGCACAACTGTGAGGGACATTGGCATGTTTCACATTATGGGATGGTACAGAATTTCACTATTCCACACCACTGGATTATCAATCAAACATTCCTTCGACTTTATGTTGGGATGATTACACCCTACTTTTGTCTCATACTTGCACTATTTGCATTGCCAAGCAAACATACATGTCATATGCAGGACACTGCACTGCAGAATAACAGTAATGGATTATGTGAGAATAGGTTAATCAAACTTGCTACACAGTTGCACATTTAAACACTGTAGAGCAGGCATATATTAAATGACTGAATTAACTGAATCAACATTATTCTGAAATCAAGATCACCTGTTGACAAAAATAATACAGACATGTAAATGTTGCGCAACCTAAAAGAAGAATTATTTGATTTTCTTTTCTTTCATTCTTTAAGCATAGCTCTGCCAAGCTGAATTGTGCTTCTGATGGCAATGTTTTAGAGCATGCATAATAATATCTTGAAGTGTTGAACTTAGAATAGTAAAGAAACAACAATAAATACCCAATGCAGCTGAAGGTCACTCAGTAGAATAAAAATGCACACAAGTGAAAAAACAACAAACCAAGCATCCACCACAGCTGATATTATATAGGACTTTATTGCAGATGACCAGGATAAGCACTTTCACACAAAACTGTGCTTCCTCAGATCCATTAACAGAAACATCGTAAAATCATTTACATAATAAAAACCAAATACAATTATCCAATTAAAAACATCATTTAATTACTGATGTGATCTACAGGGTCTTCTTTATATCCTCGAAATCTGAAAATGTCGAATACAAATACCTCGACACATAGTGATCAAATGTTGAGTAAGCCGAAACGTTAAAATCGTGAAACTGCAAATCTCGACAGATGTTATTTGGCCAAGATCCCTAACACCACAGTGCTGAAATACACTAATGATGCTTTTCTTCTCCGTAACATCTGTACATACGTTTCTTTTGTCAGGATATAAACATATTTTATAAGCTTAGGTAAAGTTTGTACTATTAATTTCGGTTATACATTTATATAGAAACTTTATCTAACCTTATAAAAATGTTCATATCCTGAGAAAAGAAGAAAAGCGTCATTAGTGTATTTCAGCACTGTGGGGTTAGGTATCTTGGCCAAATAACATCTGTCGAGATTTGCAGTTTCGCTATTTTAACGTTTTGGCTTACTCAACTTTCGATCATTATGTGTCGAGGTACTCGTATTCGATGTTTTCAGCTTTTGAGGATATAAAGTAGACCCAATTACACTTCTTAAGTAGTGGCTTTATAGGAATGACAGCATTAAGCCCTGGGGGCTTATCTGCCTGTAACCTAGTAATCCACTTAGTCTCAGCCAGCTCCAATCTGTTATTAAAATACCCCCTTCTCAAATCCACTGGTATCATTTGTAAAACCAAAAATTCAAACACATGGTCAGAATGCAGGGAGATGTGTTTTGCTAGTGCATTAAGTAAATTATTGCAGCTTATGTCCCCTAAATGCTGCAGAATGCATTCTTTGAGCATTCATAAGGTCTTACCTACATAAAAAAAAGTGCAGTGTCTGCATCTGGCCATATAGACCAAGCCTTTCGACTTACAGTCAGCATAGAAAGTAGCCTTAAAGTCAAAACCCAATCCAATGTGCTTAAAATTACTATCCTTGCAACTAAAAGCACAAGCTTTACAGGTTCTACAGGGAAAAGTACCTAACTGATCAGAAACTATTAATGGAATAGTAGGTGATTTATAACAAAGTTGTCTTTTTAAAGACAAATTATTCTTGAATGTAAAAGAAAGTTTATTACCTACCATATTCCTAATCTTTTCATCTGATAACAAAATCGGCCAGTATTTATTAACTATACCACAAATGTGGTGGATGTTATTACCATAGGTCAAAGGCAACCTAAGAGAAGTATTCTTGTTTCTTTCTGATGAATTATAATTGACCTGAGATTCACTGGTCCTATTAAAATATGGTTTGCCTCTTGTAGTGTGCATTACATTTACTTCTGCTAAGGTCCTATCTATCATGTTTTTCTTATATCACCTATTCAATAAATCACCCTCCAAAATAGTTGCAGCATCCTGATATTCAGTGGCTTCAGTGTGTAACCTCAATATTCTCAGAAACTGACCTTTAGCAATGTTCCCAAAGACATGCCTGGGGTGCATACTTCTCTGATGGAGAAGAACATTCTTTCTACAAGGTTTCCTAAACAGGGAACTATGAATAAGCTCATCAGCTATTGTGATTTTAGTATCCAAAAATTCAATTGAAGTGCATGAACAATTCAACTCAAATCTAGAACACTGGGGGGCATGGCCAACATGAGCACTGAGTAACAGCACTTTCTCTCTGCTCTGTCTTTAGAGAATATTTATGACAGGATATTTTGAGTATATCTATCCTAATTTTGTTTTTTTTTTTTTTTTTTTACATATTTGGAATCTATTAATCATTCTTTAGGATAGTATATAAAAATCTTGGCAATTTTTTTATTTTTTCCTGTCAAAAAGTACTAGAGAAAATATTTGGACTTCAGACTACAGAATGAGCTATTCCAAATCTACACTTCAAGAAACAACTATTAAGAAAGAACTTCAGTCACTATTAACTAACATTCAAGAACTGACAGCAAAGATTGATAGAATGGATGCGAAACTAGATAATTTCAAAGCAAAATGTTCCCAACAAATGGAAACATTACACGAAGACTTTAAGCAGCAAAAGAGACAGATTATTGGTATAGAGACTTCACTAAATGATATGGACACTAGAATTCAAGAAGGTGAGCACAATATAGACTTTCTTTCAAAACATAATACTCTTTTACAAACAAAAATTGATGGTCTAGAGAATAGATCAAGAAGAAATAATATCAGACTTTTTGGTCTGCCTGATAATGTTGAAGAAGGTAATATGAAAACAAATCTTAACATCTTGGCTCCCTGATGTACTACAACTCCCTGAAGCTCTCTCATATGGGATAGAAAGAGCACACAGGTCCTTGGCTACTGCATAAAAAGGTAAATGCAATTCTACTAAATCTGTAATAATGAGGTTTTTATCTTCTCATGACAAGGAGATACCTCTGAATATAGGTTCATATAGGTTCATAGGTTCATAGGTTCATAGGTTAGTACTAGGCTAACTGCCCTTGTGGGCCATTTTTTAAGCCTAGCTAGTTACCCCATGTGAGAATCAAACCCTGCACCCTGTGTCTACAAGGTAAACACCTTGACCATTATGCCATCCTCCCACCCAGATAGTGTTAAAGACTGCTTAGGTTAAATCTCCTATCAAATATAAAGAAAATGTCATATGCTTTGATAATGATTACTCATCTTCTGTAACTGCCAAAAGAAAGTTTTTTTTGCCAATACTAAAAGAACTAAAGAAAGCCCAAATAAAGACTCACCTATTATTTCCTGCTAGAGTAAAAATATTTCTTCAAGATGGTCCAAAAATATTTGATGACATAGACTCTGCCATTACCTTTCTCAAAACAAGAAAACTGCTTAATAAAATAGAGGACAGGGAGTGGGCAAATGCCGGCCTTAAAATAAATGCTGATAACAGTTCCTGAAAGGTCTCTGAACATAAAAAGAAACTCAAGAATTAGTGACTTATTAAGCTATTTTACTATTGCTTTTATTTACCCAAGTCTTAAAAACTAACCTGGAAGTTAGGGAAGTGGAAATGGTTCAACAGGCGAGTCTTTGTTGTTTAAATGTCTTTTTCTGGTACATAGTTGTTTTAATGGTATTTTATAGTCTGTTATCATTAAGTCTAGTTTATTCTAGTTCAATTTCTATAGCAAGTAAAAGCTATTTATTTATTCAATTATTTATTATCTTTAAATAGTGGTTGTTGTTTCTTAAAATAAATGCTCCGTATGTTTGGGACTGAAATGTATGATATTTTGGGAACTATAGTAGATACGGAGACTTATAGATGAGAAAATGAGAGTCTTTGTTACAATAGAATCTATTTAATTTGTTTTTAACTGTTTGCTGTTTTATTTCTCTATCTCTCTGTGAAGAGAGACTCTTCATTGATATTGTTGCCATAATGCTGCTTTAATAATTATGTTTCCCATCCTTTGTTCTGCTGCTGGAATGCGGTGCTATTTGTGGTAACAGACATATGAAAAGTTCATGTTTTCTCCCTTTCAGTGACCTGATATATTTTGAAGCAATTCATTTGATATTTGTCTTTAAAAATGTAAATATTTATGAAGAGGCTTTAATTTATTTATTTTATTTTTCTCTATGTTTCCCTTTTTGCTGTTGGTTGTGAAGGAATGGAGGGTCTTCTATGGATTGATATGTTCGTGGTGGTCTAGTGGTTTGCTGGGTTTGGGAGATGGAGTTTGTTGGTTTCTTTAATGTGTTATATTGCTTTTCTTCCTCCCTTATGTCTTTCTTATTGTTCTTTTTTGTGTTTCCCACTTTTCTCACAAGCTAATCAATAGTTTTCTCAGTGAAAAGCTCTAAATGTTTTCCCTCCTCAAGCTCATGCATAATAACTCTGGTTTGTCCTCGCATTGCAGCTGCAACAATAGAGAGTAAGAAAAAAGTGTTGTTTCCATGTAAACATTTACAGACTGAACCCTGTACTGAGAAGCTTCGCAAAAGCTGAATAATAGCTAGAATAAACGGTTTCGAATGCCATCTACAGCCCAGTTGAAAAACTGCACCTAAATAACCTATATAATATGTCTGCTATATCTAAACATTTATGAATGTTCATAAACAAAGCACTTTTGGCACATTTGAACCCTTACATTTTATACACTTGTCTTCATAATCTTATTATATTTATGTAAATTTTATATTAATTGGTATAACAAGCATATAGCATACATAGCAATGTTATTCAAATGTAGGGTTTAATGTGGATTAATGTGTTCATGGTGGTCTAGTGATTTGCTGGGTTTGAGAGATGGAGTTTCTTGGATTTGCGCTATTTTGTATTGACTTTCTTCCATCTATTGCCTTTTTGTTTTGTCTGGTTTTGTGTTTCCTGGTCTTGCCACAAGACAGTCTATAGCTTTCAAAAAAATTTAAAAAAAAAGAAGAAAGTAGCTGTAAAAGTTTTCCCTCCTTAATCTCATGCATCTGAACTGCTTAACAATTCTGGTACCTGTTCATACTGCGACTGTCTCAACAGAAAGCAAGAAAAAAGTGTTGTTTCCATGGAGCTGTTTACAGACTGAACTCTGTGCTTAGAACCTTTGCAGAGCTGGATAATAGCTTGAATAGACGGTCTCTGATGCCTTCTACAGGTCAAATGAAAGAACTGCAGCTAAATAACCTGTATAATATAACTTTTATATTAAAAGCATTTACGAGTGTTTATAAACAGAGCACTTTTGATACATTTATACCCCTATGTTTCTACACTTGTATTTATAATTTTATTTTATTTAAGTTAAGCCTCTTTTGATTGACACAACAAACATATGGCATATATAACACATCATTAAAGTATTTATATAAAAAAAAATATATATATATATATATATATATATATATATATATATATATATATATATTATATATCTTTACATGAGACCTAAGCAGAAGTTAATAGTATTTTACAAGATATTAAAGTCAGAAATAAGAATAATTCTAGTACAGATAGAAAATAAACAAATAATGACTGAAACATAATATATTCTCTATGAATATAGCTTGCTGCATACAGTATAGTCTCAGATGCAGATGTTTACCATATAAACTACTATTTTGATATATTCTGACAAATCTAGAAGTTCTCCCAGATTACTAAACGTCGTAAAGGAAAGAAAGGGAATACATTCCTTCTAAGAAAATACTTAGCACGTTTATTGGTATCCCATACTAAACTGTGAAATTAAATTGTAATATTTTCTGTGCTTTTGTTTTCAGATACATGGAGATGGGGAAATAGTGTTATTAGATATTGGCACAATACATAAAGAGACAGGGGATTAGTCTACTTATTGATTATTATAGCAGTTCATTACATATAAATTAGTTATGACTTTTGTATTATTATATAATACATAATAGATATTTATGATATGTTGACTTCATTTGACAAAAGTTAAAATGAAACAGTTGCATTTGATTTACTTAAATTTGTTTCTTGAACTGATACATACAATTCTAATGGGTGTTTGTTAAATTATGCAACAACATATATATTTAGATGGGGAGGAGATGAGTGTTGTTGCTAGCTTGATGGTCAATTTGGGTGACAGATGTCACTCAAATTAGGAGTTTGTAACTCCAGGAGGGGTTTGAAAGAGTCAATGTTATTAGTAAATGTTATAAGTTTTTGTTAACAGTTATTATGATGTTCACCAATTCTTACAAAATTGAATTTGATATAAACATATTTCATTGGATAAATGTTTTATATGTTTTATGTGTAAATTATAATTGCATTCCTAATAGTCAATTTCTATTCACTTATAAAACATGGGAAAAAAGGAGAGTTATTCAACAACAGATATTCAGAGCATTAATGTTTCATGACATCAATAAAGTGTATATCATTAAACATCAGTGGATTAAATAATCCTAATAAGAGAACATATTTGAACAAATATCTTAAATTGCATAATTCTCAATTAATATTTCTCCAAGAAACTCATTTACTAACTGAAGATGTCACAAAATTGGAATCCAAATCTTACAAACTTCTGATTAGCTCAGAACATACAAAAAAAGGGGGTGACCATACTATGGAAAATACATTACATAGGCCTAAAATAATTGATACCTACAAAGACAACAAGGGGATGTTATCTTCAGTTATAGAATTTAATAAGCAATTGTTGACATTAATAAATATGTATTGGATTCCTGGCATTGGACCTACAACAGTGAAACAACATATAGAACATATAGTTCAGTTTTCTAAGGGTAGTATTATTCTTGCTTGGGGATTTTACTTATATTTCTGACACAAAAGACTCTAGTATCAATGGTAAAAGGAAAATTCCTACTATAGCTAAATTATTGAATGAATTTTCAGATTCATATATGATGAAAGATATTAATAACTTTACTGATGTTAAGTCACTGTTCTATACATTCTACTCCCATAGACATAATTCATATTCAAGAATTGATAGGGTATTAATTTCCAATAACTTAACTGATTTCTTATCAAACTCAAAAGTGATTTATTGTCCCCTTTTAGACCATAACTCCATAACATTTGATTTTATACTAAACTCCACATTTAATGTTCAAATTAAAAGGATACCACGCAATTAAATTGAAAGATTTTATTGATTTCTTCACTACAGAAGTACAAAATTTTATTGAACTTAATAGTACACAGGGAACTTCTGAAGTATACATTTGGGATGCTCTAAAAGCTTACCTATATGGTAACATTATTAATTGGTATAAAAAGAAAATAATTTTGTGGGATAAAGACCTTTAAGAAAGATATACTAACAAAGTTAGATGCTTAAAGGCTTGGTGCTTCAAAGAATCCAGATAAGAAAGATAGAATGACGGGAATAAATGCTTTAAATAATAAATATATGGACATTTTAAACCATAAAGTCATGATAAATCTTGAAAAATATAAACATAACTTTTTCTATAAATCCTAGATCCATGAATATACTAGCTAACATGACTAAAAGATTAAATAAACTTCACCATATTAAAGAAATCTATTCTCTAATAAAAATGTTATCTGGTTTACCAAATATATTAAGTGAATTTGGAGATTTTTTTTTTTTAATTAAACCAACCCAATGATAGCATTAATAGTACAAAAGATATTCAATCTTTTATACATACTAATATAAAGAACAGACTATTTGAAGGACAAATAAAATTAATAGATAAACAAATATCTTTTAAAGAAGTTAAAGATCAAATAACCAAACTGAAGCAAAATAAAGCTCCTGGTAATGATGTTATCATTTCTGAAATCTACAGGATTTTGCCTGCTAAAGCATTAACTCTATTACATACAGTATTTAATATAGCTCAAAATAACAATATTATACCTCCCTCTTGGAAGTACACATTTATTTCCCCCATACTAAAGTCTGATAAAAATCCTGTAAAATGTGGATCATATAGGCCCATTTCATTATTAAACGCAACTATAAAATGTTCCTGTCTATTTATGCTGATAGACTTAAATATTTTTTACCATCCCTGGTAGATATGGATCAAACAGGTTTTATAATTAATAGAACATCTTATGATAACATCAAAAGAACAATAACTTTAATTGAATCAGTAAAATTCTTAAAGAATAATTTGACTCTTGTTAGTTTAGATATTAACTGTGCCTTCAACTCAGTTAATTGGAACTATCTTTTTATCTTACTGAAGGACTTAAACATTTCTAATAATTTTATTAACCTTATAACTCAATTATATAATGAAAGTCAAGCCTACATAAACATAGGCACAAGTATATCTCAGAACATACCCATTGTAAAAGGAACCAGACAAGGTTGCTCTCTATCTTCACTTTTATTCACATTAATTATGGAACCTTGGTCTAACCTAACAAGGGAATAACAATAATATACAAGGATATAGGTTACATTGTAATGAAACATCAAAAGTTCAAATGTTTGCTGATGATTTATTAATCACTCTTGGTGGTACTAACCCTACCTTACAAGAATTCTTTAAAAATATTGACATATTTCAAAAAAAGTTCTCGTCTTAATTTTAATAACTTTAAAACACAGATTCTTCTAATAGGTTCCAAAAATTATAATATACATGACCAATATAAAAAATATATACCTCAGTCCCAACAAATAACATATTTAGGTTTAATGTTAGCAACCAATATTAAAGACATCTTACACCTAAATTATAGTAAAAGTTTAACAATAATAAAGCCTCTAATTAGTAAGTGGAACAAGATTTTATTTGCAATGGAAGAGAAACTTTCCATTATAAAGATGATCTTGCTTCCAAAGATCTTATACATAATACAATCTATTTCTATTCCCCCTACTGCCTCTTTTATTGAAAATTTTAACACACTGATTAAGGACTTTTTATGGCATCTGATAAAGCCTAGAACTGTATTGAATTATCATATGTATAGCTGGGGAAATGGAGGTATATCTTTACCAAATCTAGAACTTTATTCAATTTAGTCAGTTATTAAAACAATTGTTTATCATATAGATGGAGAGTATTTTGCAAAATGGAAAGAAATTATGTTACATTTATCCCAAAATACCAAAAACAAAGATAACAAACATCTACCACAGTTAATAAATAATTCATTTATATGGAACTTGAGAGAGTATTTTTCCAATCATTCCATTCAAATGCTTAAATCTACTTATGTAATTTTAATTCTAAGGGTCTTTAAAAACTATATATTTAGGTTTAGACTCTTTGAAAATTGGCTGTTCCTCATCTTCCCTATTGCCTATACACAAGGCATAATTCTATCTATAGATCATTCTAAAATGTTGTTATTTAAACAAAAACAATTAATATTTTGGCATCAAATGTTAAATAAAAATGAAGCAAAATCTATTAATGCTCTTATAGATGAATATAACCTTAACACTCTACTTTGGTCAGATTTGCAAGAGTTTAGAAAATATATTCTAGATAAGCTAATCATAATCCCCTCAAATGCTAAAAAATCAATACCCAAACTTATCCAATATTTGATTTTATACACTTATAATAATTTACCAGTTAAAAATAGTATATCATATATTTATAAAGCAATTAAGCAAGATCTAGATGCATATTCAGATAAGTATTAGAATTCATTTTCAGTAATCAATAGTTTTATTCCCTCAGTCAGCCAGCAAAACCACTTCCTCCATTAAATGGAGAATCTTCACATGGAGATGTTCACATAAATTTTTCATCACACCTCAGAAAATGAGTAAGATAACTTAACAAGATATTGTTTGCTGGAGATGTAATGCAGTAACAAATGCTGATTGGAATCATATATTTTGGGAAGACGCTAACACTTTTTTACAGGCAATTTTTACAGACAATGTTATGCTTACAAAGTCATTTGTATTATTCAATACACCTGTCCCAAACTGTATAAATAACAACAAATATTCTTTGCTCTGGTCTATACTATCCATTGCCAGGAAAATAATTACAAGAAATTGGAATTCCTCATCAGCTCCCTCATTTAATGAGTTTAAAGGTATTTTCTTATAAATATCTAAGTTAGAAATGTTAACTATCAAATCTAAATCTACAAGGAATACAATGAATTATATTACAAATGAGAAAATGTACATGAATTATTAGTTAAAGAACTGGATAAATGATTGATGCAGTAATCTTTCCTTTTTTAACCTTTTATTCTTTGTTTTCATTTTTTTTCTACCAAACATAAATTAATTGATCTTGTTATTTGATATATAGCAAACATCACTGTACATAGTTTATTGTGCTATTATAGTTATAGTATTATTTTTAATTTTTAAACATTGCAATTTAAAAAATTCAACTTATTTAATTTTCTTTAAAGTATCTGTTAATGTTTTCAATAAAGCTGTTTTAAAAAAAATCTAAAACATTCGCTACTAAGCTCAAGGTATTTCACAAAGTCAAGTAAATTATCAACATCTTCCTTCCATAAAATAAAAACTTCATCTACAAATCTTTTATAATGTAAAAGGTGCATTGAATATACATTGTTGGATAGGACCACCCTGCCTTCCCATTCCACCAACACCAGGTTGGCATAGCTGTTAGCACAGGGGGTTCCCATAGCAACATCCTTCTTCTGCCTGTAGATAGCATCTTTATATAAAAATACATTGCTAGATAGAACAATCTATATTAAAGACCCCAGCAGATCAACATGTGCACTGGTGTATTCAGTATTGGTGGACAAAAACCTTTTAAGGGATGCTATCCCCATATCATGAGGTATAACAGTAAATAGAGTCTTTATGTCCATGGTGACAAGCAATACATCATCTGGAAACATACCATAGGTTCTACTAAATTCACCAGGTTGCTCAAAAAGTGTTCAGTATCTTTCAATACAGTCACAGATTTTTCTAAGGGTTTCTTAAGTTGATTCTCAATGTAAATTGAAATAAATTCAGTAACCCAACCCCTCCCTGACACAATGGGACAAAAGGTTGGATGGGTAAAGATTTATGCAGCTTGGGCACTCCCTAAATGATCGGAACCAATGGTTCAGATACCATCATAAAATCATACATTTCTTTAGATATCATGTCATACATTAATAATTCATACAAATCTTCATGCACCCCTTTTATGGTCATAGATAACATAGACTGTGTAATCAGCTCATAGGTTTCAATGTCATTAAACATTTCCTTCATAGTATTATCATAGTAAATAGAATCCAAAATAACTGCCGCCCCTCCTTTGTCGACTGGGCATATAGCTATTCTATTATTACGGAGCTGCTGCAGAGCTAAAATTCATCTCTAGTTAAATTTAAAAAAGTAGTATTCTTACCAATTTCAATATTGGATAATTCTTTCTCCACAACTTTAGCAAAAGTTTCACGAACAGGTGTAAGTTGTTCGGTACAAACAAAGTGGAACGTTTCATAACATCCATTGTAGTAGTCTGCTCCCCAAAAATGAGTTTAAGAGCAATATTCCTCACAAGCAGTCTGATATCTAAAAGAGCATCATCTATTTGTACAGATCGAGAAGGCACGAAGTTCAAACCTTTGTCCAAGAGGCTCAATTGTGCTGTGGTTAAAGTAGTTGATGATAAGTTAAACACTAAAGTGGATTCTTCTTGCTACTCACACCATCTAGGTTCCATTCACTCTCCATTGATGACTTCCATCCCTTCCACCCTTGACTGAAACTCCGCCCTCATGTCAGTTGCTGTGTCAACCTGAAAGGGGCCAGGAAATTGGAAAAAACATTGTCCAGCGATACTGAAGTGCTGTTATCTTTGGGTCTAGCTCCACTATTAGCTACTGCAGTGGTTTGATCTTCTCTCAACACTTTATTGATATTGTTCATTAAATTAGCGTAAGATGTGGATACAGGCACATACCCTTCCTTTTCTAATACAGTGGATTCATTAGGTAGATGCAGATAAGTAGATTCAGACTGACTAGAGGCAGTCAGAGGGCCATTGCCATTATCTGATTGCTTTGTCCATTTGGACCCATGAGGCCAAACAATTATGTGGCCCCTCTTGAAGTCAGCAAAGTCCTTCTCTAACTTCTCCTTTTTATGCATCTGCAGTCTATCATCATAGGCAAAAACATTCAATAAATTATTGTCAATTTCAGTGATACAGGAGGCTTCCATGTAGTTCTCATACAGCTCATTTTGTAAAGCCTCCATTTTCACTGCCAGTTCTTTCTCTTGTGGGGAAAAGAATTAATTTAGGAGCTTCATATAACTGAAATCTGCCATCATTTTAATAGATCAGGAAAAGTATTGCTGTATGTAGGGATGCGAAGGACACGCATGCCTCTAGGCACTAGTCTGTGATGCAGACATGCCTCCATATGGAGGCATTGCCACTGCAGTCTTTTTAACTTAAATAAACCAGCTTCAAAGTCTTTCAAAAGATTAAAAAAAAAAAGAAAAGAAAGCAATTAATACCAGAGTATTATCTAA
This sequence comes from Protopterus annectens, assembly GCF_019279795.1. NCBI lineage: Eukaryota > Metazoa > Chordata > Ceratodontiformes > Protopteridae > Protopterus > Protopterus annectens. Next base: position 1,233,067,758 of record NC_056737.1, on the reverse strand, counting down.
GCACACAATCCATGTAGGATGTCACACTTCTGATAGTTAACATTTGACACCACATTTCAGCAAATGTGAGTATGTGTATTCATCTTCATTACCCTATTTACTACTATAATCTGTCCATCCAACTCTTTGGCTTGTTGAAAAGTATATTAAATGGAATAAATATAGTTTGCCACAGTAGTACAAAGTCCAACAGATTATTGCAGATGAAGACAGTAAAATCACAAGATATTTCTATAAGCTGTATACTTCCGTTAAGTCATAGCTCCATTTGCTGCCCAATGTCAGCCACTGCACAAATGTAGAGGCAGAAGTGTATTGGTACAAAAGGGAGAAGATACATTGATAGCATGAGATGGAGACAGGGGCAAAGTAGCTTATGACAGAAGACGGATAATGGTGGTTCATACTAATCTGTAGCCAACATGTACACATAAAATACTGTACTATAAATAGTCAGTAACAATTAGCTGATGATTGGACTAGAAACACTACTTCACAACATTAAAATGGCAGTATTGAAGCACAGTGACAACTTACTGAAGTGGATAGGATGCACAGAGAGAGACAGAGAAAGGTGCAGAGAGGAATATGTTTTATGTGACATGCTGGCTAAGAATTGTTACATTAACTGTTCAACAATAATGCCTTTAGTCTACCTTTACTCTGTATTCCCATAGCAGAGCAGATTTAAGCACATTTGCACAAAAATAACCTGACCAACACAGATTACATTGCAATCTTCAGCTTTTGTAATAAGAAGTTAAACAGTGTTCATGGTCACTCAGCATTGCTGCTCTAAGCCAAACTCCACACAAATGCTGAGGACATAAATTGAAGGGTTTTCCATGGGCTATATCCAGTAATGTGTGTTGTGTGCAGGTTAAGAATAATTTAAAAAATATATCTTATATATAAAGAATACATGTAATGTGATCTTGACACAGAATTTGAACAATCTATCCTGTGAATTATTTCACAAGAACTAACTTCAGACATACCTTGTGCCACAGAAATGGGCATTTGCCAGGTGCATTCTGTGCATTAAGTACTATCCATGGTACAAAGGGCTGCACAATAATGTCAGGCATATTTCTTCTACATAAGGCAGCCTAAACTAAATTCTTCACTTTTTTCCTTAGTGAACCATATTAGCTGACTGCAAAGTGGAGAGCAAGTGCAAATTAAAATGACTAAAAGTGTAAAAAAATTACATATTTTAAATAATTGCAATGTGATTTCTAAACAGGATTCAAACAATTCTCCATTTGTCTTCTCTCTCTCAATTCACTTCAGTTACACCTTCTGCCACAGGATTGGACATCTGTAAGGTGCATTCTCTGGAGTATGTACTATCCATTGTGCTGAGGGCCGCTCAATTACCCCAGGTATATTTGTTCTACATAAGGCAGCCTAAACTAAAATTTTCACTTCTTTTTCTTAGACAGCCAACAATTTTTGTATGCTGCTGAGTGGAGAACAAATGGGAAAGGCATTAGAAAAAAAAATAACATGACAGAGAAAAAATATGACAGTAAATTAAATACAATCAACTGGTATATGTAGCAACGACCAGAGCAAGATGTACATTCACCTGACACATTCATCCCTCTCATCTGTCATTGTGACATCAGTACTTTGTGAAACATAATATTAGACTTGCAGTAAAGGGCAAATAAGGTGTAGGCAGTTAAAGACTCACATATTGTTAGCAATGGATCTATATCACCTTGTCAAATGGTTTATTCAGCGAATGTTTATCGAACTCACTTAAGCAAAAGTTCATTTAAGTGAATGATTGTTTCAGTGAAAATTCTCCGGGGGGGGACTAGTGGGCCAGCTACCAACCATAACAAAAGCTACACAATTTAAAACTCTGCAAAGTGAGAGGCTGTGCCTCCAACACCCCCTCCAACTAAATATACCAACTCCGAGATCACACTATAGTAGGGAAAAAGGCAAATTCCTGATGGTGGCCAACCACCACCTTTCCCTGAGGAAAAAAATTGCTGAAACAATCGTTCACTTAAATGACCTTTCACTTAAGTGAGTTCAATAAACAGTAATTCACTGAATAAAGCATTCAACAAAGTGTTATGGACCCATTAGCAATAGTGACAAGAACTGCTTTCTAAACAACAACACAATTGTTTCACAAAATGTGATTAAATATGTATTCAGACCACCGTCTGTAAAATTATCAGTTAAGTGAATTCAAACCAGGCATCATTTTCTTTAAGATTACTTAACTTACATCTTGTGCTACAGAGAAAGATACCTGACATGTGTTTTCCTCACTGAATATTATCCAGATTGATTATATCTACCCAATGCCACTGGGCTGGTTTGTGCTACATAAGGCTGCCTAAACTAAGTTTTTCACTTTTTTCCCTAAGCCATGAAAGTTCATTTTTTGCTGTCAAGCAGCATGCAAATGCAGAAAGCAATATTTTCAGAAACATTCAAACAATTCTTTCGGGAATAACAACTTGAAGACATGTGAAATGAATCACAGTGTATAACTAACAATGAACACAGCTAGTACTACATTACACAGATACAGTCAGCCTTCCGACATCTCCATGCCACATCAATACTATCATGAATATCTCATGATATCAATAGTTTATCTAATGGGGCAGAGCCTAGATGACCAACTGTTAGCAGCAGATTTTTTGAGCTCCACAAAACTATACTAAAATACAGGAAAATACTTATTCTGTTCTAACAAAAACAAAAGCAAATATCTCAACTTTGAAGTGGTTTCATCAAGATTTTCCCATCAAAATATGCTGGTGAATACTTCATCTGTGTGGAAATGAATAACTCAAAGAACTTCCATTCTGAGTCTTCACTAAAAAAGGAAATTCAACTGATGTCAGCAACTCTTCATGAACTGTCTTTAAAAATGGACAGATTTACTGACAACTTAGAAAACCTCAAAGAACATTGCCAAAAACAAACTGATGTCCTTAAGGAAATGTTACAGCAACATCAAACTAAATTAATGGACATTGAAACTTCACTTACTGATATTGATGGGAGACTCAAGGAATAAGAGAACCAGTTTGAATTCATCTTACAGCAACATAACTGGTTAATCACCAAAAATAGACAACCTGGAGATTAGAGAAAGGAGAACAAACATAAGAATTTTTGGTCTCCCTGAAAAATCAGAAGTTGAGGACATTATTTTATTTTTAAACTATAGGCTTCCTGAAATACTAGACCTAAAAGAAAGTTTATCAAATGGAATTGAAAGAGCACACATAGCCACAGGAAAAACAATCCCTTCCTCACCTACTGCTCCACCTAGATCTATAGTAGTTAAATTTCTATCATATTTAGACAAGGATCTTATTTTCAAGTCAGCAAGGAGAAAAAGCCCTTTAACATATAAGCAAAACCAAATAAGATTTGCTAATGATTATTCTTCAAGAGGTTTGAAACTAAGAAAGAAAACCTGGCCATTGGCGAGATTTCTTAAACAAAATAAAACAAAATAGCAAGACAACAACAGAAGAAGGCTTGCCACAGCTATTATTTAACTCAATTTAATCCAAAGTGAAAAACATATACAGGATCCAATAGTAAGCACTTTCATGTTCTAGCAAACGTTTCATCAGACTTCCAAAGTATAACTGTTCATGTCAACCCATACCCTTATATAACTTTTAAAAAAAAAATTAATCCAATCACTTAATAAATATCATTATAACATCATAAAAAACAATTAATCCTTTAAAACCACATAGATCTATTTCTAAAACTTAATATAATTCATAGGTTCATAAGTTCATAGGTAGATACTAAGCAATCTGCCCTAGATCATTTATAAACCTAGCCAGAGTGTATTTGGCTTCCGCCTCCCTATTAGATTAGCCTACTGTGCCTCTGTAAAATAGGTCACAGAAGGTACCCTTTTAAGATTAGTTTACTGTGCCTCTGACTAGCAGGGACACAGGAGAGATCCCAGGGGTGAATTTGCGATTTCCCATCCATGCGTCAAAATTTCGCTTGAAGAGGGTCAGCGAGGGGCTATGCCTAACATGAATTGGGATTCCATTCCAGAGTGAGGGGAGCCTCTGGGAAATGAATCTGTCCCTCCAGCATGTCCTATTTATTTTTGTGCTGAGGTTTAGGTCCCTGGAGCATGTAGCATGTCCATTAATTCTGGGTTTGACATGTCTTTGTACGTCAGGCATAGATCGCCTCTGAGTAGGTGGTAGAGCTGGAGTTTCTTTAGTTGAGCTGTATAGGACATCTATTTGTAGCCCATGATCCTCTTGGTGAGGTACTTTTGGGGTCTCTCCAGTTGCTGCAGGTGTCGGCTAAGGTACATCCCAAAATGGGCATTGTATTCAATTATGGGCCTGATGAGTGACGATTAGAGGGGCACAATGACCTCTCTTGATCTAGATGCGAACCCTTTCATGATAAGGTGGGCTATATAGAAGGTCTTTCTAACCACTTTGGCAATGAGATTATCAAAGGAGAGATTACTACCTATGTTGGTCCCCAAATCTCTAATTACTTCTTCCGTACTTAATGGATTACCACCTATGTGGTAATTTGTGGGCACCTTGTTTTTCCCAAAGGGGATGACTATGCACTTTTTAACATTTAGCTTGAGGCCGTGGCTCTGGCACCAAGCATCCGTCTCTGTGAGACCCTTTCGGAGGATGCGTGTGTCAGCTGGAGATTCAATTATGGCCCCCAGTTTGCAGTCATCTGTGAACTTTGTCAGCCATAATCCCGCCCCGTGTTAGCCTGAACCTCAGAAAAGTATATACCGAACAAGAGAGGTCCCAGAACTGAGCCCTGTGGGACACCACTTCTAACTGGTTTGGATTCGGACATGGCACCTGCGATTCTGACCATGTGGGTTCTATCTCTGAGCCAGTTTGCAACCCATCTTGTGATATAGGGGTTGATATTTAAGCTGGTAAGCTTATTTATGATGCCCGAGTGGGGTATTGTGTCGAAGGCTTTTGCGAGGTCCAGGTAGGCTCTGTGGACTACCTTGCCCTCATCTATGGCTTTGGTAACTGTTTCAAAGAAATCAACTAGGTTTAAGAGGCAAAATCTGCCCTTAACAAAGACGAATTGGGTAGGGTCCAGTGTCTGGAGGCTCCCAATGTCTTTGTTTATGAGTTCCATGATAATACGCTCCATAGCTTTACAGACCAAACTAGTCAGGCTTATGGGGCGATAGTTTCCGGGGTACGTGTGGCACCACCTTTGTGGAGTGGGACCACTGTAGCTGTACGCCATTCTTTGGGTACATATCCTGTAGTAAAGCTAAGTTAGAACAGTGACTTAATGTGAGGGTTCAGTTCTTCTTGGAGCTCGTGTAAGACACAGCCTGGGACACCATCCAGTCCCATAGATGCTGTGTTTTTTGCTTTGGAGAGGGCAGCTTTCACCTGTGCATCTGTGATGTCAGGGAGGTTACATTCAGTTGGGATAGGCATTTGCTCTTTTGGGGGGGAAGGGGGGGAGAAATTTGCGCTAAATCTGTCTGCCAGGATGTTGGCTATGTCTGTAGGTTCGATATATTTTGTACCATTATGCAACAATTCAGAGCATATCTGGGAGTTTCCGCCCATGTCCCTGACATAACTAAAGAAGGCCTTGTGATTATCTTTAGTGTCTAGGGCAATTTTTCTTTCGAAACTGGCCTTTGATGATTTTATGAGGGATCGAAGTTTCTTGTTAATACTGATCAGAGATGCCTCCCATTTTTGGGATTTTGCTCTGTCATGTAGTAGCTTCCTCCTTCTGTTGTATAGCTTATTTATGGCCGGGGTCCACCAGACCGGTCTCCTGTTTTTGGAGGAGTGAGTCTTGGTTTTATTTGGGACAGCACGATCCATGCATTCCTGCAGGTGCTCATAGAATGCATTTGTAAAGGATTCTGTGGATTGGGCTGTATTACCCTCTGGCCCAGGGGCTTTGAAGGATTCCACCTCAGTCTTCAGAAGTGCAAAGTTGGCTTTTGAGAAATTCTTTACAGTGATTTCCTTGGCTGGGGTTGGGGAATTTAAAAATTAAAAAATAATAAATAAAAATTGGGGATTGTTAATGGTGAATGATGAGATGACTGAATTAGTGGGAACTGAACCTAGTTGTACATATAAGAATATGAAGTCGTTGAAAAGATTGCTCTGCTATGAAGAAAATGTAAGAGAAGGACCGCACATACAGAGGAAAGGAACATTTTCATGCAGGAATTGAAATCAATGCATATACATGGTTAATGAAAATAAATTTATACATCCAGATACAGGACAACTGTATATTTTCCATTATTATGCTGATTGCAGATCTAGAGACCTTATATATTTAGCTCAATGTCAAACATGTAGGTCCTTTTATGTAGGAAAGACAAATAGAACACTTAGGGAACGTGTTAGGGAGCATGTGTATGCCATCAATAAAGAAGATGAGGGGAATGCTTTGGCTAGGCATGTCTTTGAATATGGGACTACACATAAATTTAAATTTAGAGTCCTAGAATTAGTTAAAAAAACAGGTAGATTAGGTGACATTAAGATTTATACAGAAGAAATAGAAAACAAATGGATAATGAGGCTGCAAGCACATAGAGCTCATGGTTTAAATGACAAGGTGTCACTTAAACCTTTTTTAATGAAGCGTCCTTATGCACATTAGATATATAATTTTTGAAATGCATAGTTATAACTTGAATAGTTAGTATTAACATAGACTCATGAAAGTGTGTTATGTATATGCATTAATATTTTTAGAAATGTGAGACAAATTTTTAATGTATTTTTGTAAATGTTATATATGTTTGTATATGTTTGCACAAGTTTTATGATCGTATTAATGTGAGAGAAGTAATTAATATTGTGCTTTTGTTGCATGTTATTTTGAATTATATTAAGTTTTAGTAATAGATGTATGTGGTTTTAAAGGAATAATTGTTTTTTATGCTGTCATAATGATATTTAAGTGATTGGATGAATTAATTTTTTACAAAAGTTATATAAGGGTATGGGTGACATGGACAGTTATACTTTGGAAGTCTGATGAAACGTTTGCTAGAACGTGAAAGCGCTTACTATTGGATCCTGTATATGTTTTTCACTTTGGATTAAAGTGAGTTAAATAATAGCTGTGGTGAGCCTCTTCTGTTGTTGTTTTGCTATTTTGAATTTTGTTCTGAAGAGGCACCTTGCTCAGGACTGACTGGTTGTTATTGCACAAAAATAAAACAAAAGCTCACCTTGTTTACCCAGCAAAAATCAGAATTGTCTACTCTAATGACATGAGAACTTTCAACAATCTTGAGGAAGCAACTTCGTTCATTAAAAACAACAATATAATCACTATTCCAGAAGAAATGGATTGGGCAACCTCTTCTACCTTGAAAAGATCTGAAAAAAATATCTGGTCGGATGTGAGGAAGAAGAAACAAAAACTGAACTTAAAAATATTGATATTACCAAATCTCTCAAAGCGTCATCTAAAATATGAATCTGTTGCTAAAAAGTAACAAAAAGCATGTATATTTATTTATTTCTTATCATACTGAGATTACAAACCTGCTCACATCTGTCTTTCCATGCATTTATCACATACGTCATTATAACTAATTTATTAGCTTCTTTCTTTAACAACATTAATTTTTTATGTTTTTTTAGTATCTTTATTGACTGCCAGTAGTTATTTCTGTATATTTTCATCTTTATTTTCAAATTAATAGACCATATCATTTTGTTGAGGCTCTCAGTGTTTGAATGTGTTGGGTTATATTTACATTCATGACTTCATATGTTACTGAGGCAACTTTTTGACTGGCATTTTGGAGTAGAGTGTTAGTTTATGCTTCATAGTGATTGACACTTTGCTAGTTTTTGTCCGTTAAAAAAAAAACTGCTCCCCGTTTCTAACGGATTCCACAGAATACCTTTAACTTTGACAATAACTTCACTATGAGTGTTCACGTGCTTATTGATAACATCTTCCCACCTCGTAGTATAGTCATATTTTGTTCTTCTCGAGTATTATCTGTTATGTTCCTCTCACTCACTATGTACTTGCACACAATCACTCTGTTGGGATATAATAAAAGAAAAAAAAAATCCTTACTTATTTTGATTACATTAGACTTGTTTTGGGGTTTTTAGTTTTTCACTTACTCATACTTTGCCTTTGTTGACTTGGTTTCCATTGCTCATGTTGAGTTATTTGATGTGTGCTGTTTGTCCGTGGATGCTGCAGCATGATTAGGGAAATGCACAGACGCATCTATGCACATTTCCTGTTTGCGGCTCCTTGCTTGGAGAACAGGTGAACAGGAACTAAAAGGGGTCTGAAGTATATGGTCTTGGCTCCGTTATTCATTTGTCTCTGATACGATAATATTTAACCGTAATAAATAGCATCCTTTTTACATTTAACTTCCCTTCCTTTCTCTTACAGAGGTTATTATGAGCATACATGTGCATTCCGCAGTACTCGTGTTTTTTTTTTTTTTTTTCCTTGAATGCTGGACTGCAGGGATAATCTGACTGTCATCTTGTTGCTACGGCAGCAAGTTTTTTTTTTTTTTTTTTTTTTTTTTGTGGTTGGTGTATATTGATGAAAATTCGGCCCCCTTGATATTTGCTGAAGTGTCAGATGGATGATGTGGGCCTAGTTGGGGATGGGATGGCCTGTTAACTAATGTGAGATCTGTGCGAGGCTAGGTATCGGAGGCATGGTTGTTTCTGGCAGATTTTGGGTGACATTTTCATTGTGTGTGGTGCTGATACAGTTTGATTCCTTGTGTGGGGAGTTTGGGGCTTGGTCAGGATTTCTCTTGTGCACGGTGGCTTCTTTTGATTGTGGACTTTGATGTTGGCAGGGATTGTTTCACTTGCTGTGAGATATTTGGAAAATGGCCATTGTCAGGCTTAACTTTGTCTTCTCCTTTTTTGTTGAACAAATTGCATTCATGACTGCTTCTTTGCTTGGGTGTAGTGTTGCATGGACCATTCGAAGTTGCAGTACCCACGACTTTATTGATCCCTTATATTGTTTGGTGCTGCCTTTATTGGCTTGACAGTAATTCAGTGTGTTTTCTATTTTTTGCTGGCTGTCCATCATCACTAATATTTTTCATCTTCTGGGTGCTAACCTTTGTTGTAACTTTGGCTGGGGCTGGTTTAGGTTCGGGGTTCTAGATGTCTGTGCAGCTATGGAATAGGTAGATTGTGTAGTGTCTATGTCTTGGTTTGTACATGTTGTAATGTACATCGCAGCTGATTGGTTGCGTGTTCTCCCTTGAGGTCTGGGGCCTTGCAGTCCAGTTTGGCTGTGACTCCACTGAGTTCTCAACTTTGAAGTGTTCATGCTTGGAGGCTGGATGCTTCAGTGGAACTTTATTTGAGCTGTATCAGCACACTCAAGCTAATGTCTTTTAACTAGCTTGGATGTCTCATTTTCCATACCTCACAGATAGCCAACAGGCTAGTATATCTACAAAATTCACTCTCTAGTTGAAATACATAGTATTACATGAAGATTCTGTCGATTGTGCAGCTACACATGCCTGGAAATTTATTGGCTTAGACATGTTCACAATGCATGTCTAATCTGGCATAATAGAATCTGTAACTACAAATTCTGTCGTAAGTCAATTATAGATGCAACAGACATGCCTAATATTCCCAATAGTTATTTACTAGATTCTGTCATCGACAATATTTTTGTATTTAGTGTATGATAAGTGTAATATCATTTATTAGATATGAATCACAAATAGAAAATGTTTAAGTTTTGGTTTCCTGCTTGGAAGTCAGACTTTTTCTGACAGAATAACTCTCTTCTTAGTAATCCTTTAATAATGCTTATTTTGAGATATTCTGGAGACACAAACACCCACTTGTTTAAATAATGATTTATCACATCAATTTTTCGGCCATCTGTGTTCTGTTATAATGAATTACAGCTGCAACTTATGGGCATAACTGGTTTTCTCACATATCTCTGATATCTGTTTATTACAACAAAGATGACTAAGCCATAGGCTATTAGGTCTGCAATTAATATCAGTCAGCCAATGTCTCTTCATTATTTGCAGTACCAACTCTAATAATTAGACATTTAAGGGCAATCATGCTCTTAGCCAGTTATATCTATGTTGTTTCCATGAAAAATTTAATTGAGCCACTCAAGAATGTCTTGGACAAGCTTTTATTTGCTAGAGAGAGCAAATTGTTACAGCCTAAACTTGCTTTATTGTTTGTTCATATCTTGAATCTTGTTTCAGTACTCATAGTTTTGTAAACTTGCTTCTGTTTTTCTTGATATTCCCCAAAATATTATGATGATATTCAGTCATCCAAATGTTAATATGCTTTGAATGGTTTAATATGTAGAGATGTAACAGATCAATATTGTTCTAGATATATATGGTATAGTATTTTCTCATTAACACTTGCATCTTTATAACTAATGAGTATTAGGATAAAGTCAAGCGAACCAATCTTAGTGCCTTTTTTTTGCCAGTCAACATTTAAACAAGTTAACCGCTTATTTATTAGACTACCTATTCTTTCCAATGTTAATCTATTTGCAAGTAGGTAAAATGTTACTTTAAATTGTCATGTTTTATTAGTATATTTTTCTACAACTGATTATAATCAAATTATTAACTTGATAAAGAAACACCATTATATGATTTTTACTGTAGCACTATTATTACATTCAAATATAAAGGCTCAACTTTTAAAATGCTCCTCTTACTGAGGAAGGACTCACCTAATCCTTTAAAATTGAAAGTAACTATTATTCTTATTTTATGTTCTATGCTACTATATCACTCATTTAAATAATCTTGAAATCGGTAATTACTTCTACAAGGAATTCTTTATTTGCAATATGCACTTTTAATAATTAATGTATTTTATCTTCATTAGTCATACAGAATTTAAATATTTGGTTATGTGAATTTATATTAATTTCCTTTTTGAATGTTAATATTATTATCTAATTAGTTACTATCTATAGCAAGAATTATTTAAACTATTAGTAACATTACATCTCCTAGAACTTCAACTTGGAGCTCAAATATGTCAATATCTTTTTTTCATTTCTTGTCTGTCATGAGGGATAATCTGACTGAACATTACTGTTCTTTCAGATTAGGAGTGTATTTCACTTCATGTCGGTTAATGGGTTTTATTAATTCATTAATTGTTTGTTTACATGTATTCAATCTTTTTTCATTGTTCTTTTTTCTATTCCATTGGCTTAAATCTAGCTATTACTTACAGTTTATGTTAGGAAGCGTTAATCTGATTATATTGCTCAAAACTATTATAAATAAAAAAGTTACACATTTTTCTGATTTGGAAATATTGACATATGACTCAACTCTTAGTTACCTCACAAGCAAAGTTAAACTAGATGACTTTAACCTTACTATCTCTAAATGTTAATGGATTAAATAATCCAAGGAAAAGGTCTAATCTTCTAAGATATCTAAAATTAAATAAAGTGCAAGTTATATTTATTCAAGAATGTCATTTAAAATCAGATGATAATTTTACTTGGAGTCCATTGGAATATATAGAATTATCTCACTTTTCATTTAAGAAAAAAAACACGGGTTTTAATACTTTGGAAGAAAAATATCACTATCCCTCAAATTATTTATAATTACAAAGATAAAGAAGGACTTATAGCAATTGTTATAATAAGATTTAATAACAGAATATGGATACTCATTAACACTTACTGGTTTCCTGGTATAGGGATAGTAACAGTCAGAAAACATTTAGACCTAATTAATAAAGTCTATAAAGGTAATTTAATATTGGGGAGGGCTTTAACTGTAGACTCCTCAGAGACCACTAATAAAAAGACATTTTCATCTTACTCTTCTAGGTAAAGCTCTCAAAAATTGGTATGAAATTTCAAATCTAGTTGATACTTATAGATATAAGAAGGATAGCTCATTACTATTTTCTCACAGAGAGTATAGGTTTGACACCCAAACTAGAATTACCAAACTCTATATAGCTCAAGACTTGAACACAAAAATAATTATTTTTCCATAATTCCTTGTTCTTTATTGGATCATAATTATTTTATCCTAAAATTTGAAATTGATTTCAAGAAACTTTCACAACAAGAATACCGGCATATATTACTAAATTAAAACAATTTAAACCATGGCTAGACTCTGAAATTCAATATTTTCTAGATACTAACCAGTCAGAAGAAACCAATTTAGCAATATTATGGGACACACTAAAGGCCTAGCTATATGGTAAAATATTTTCATAGTTTAAAAATAAAACCAAACAACGGGAATCGGAACTTCATAATATTCAAAAACAAATCATAGATACCAATAATGCCAATCCACTAGATCCACTCACAAAGAAAAAACAATTGTCGATTTAAACAAAAAATATAATTAAATATTAACTCATAAAACCAAATTGGCACTAGAAAAGTTAAACTTTAACTCATATTCAATGTCACCAAAACATATGCATAATCTTGAAATGAGAGTTAAATGACAAGCAACTGAACATAATATCACAAAACTTATCCATGAAGGAAAAAATAACAAAGCAGTCTCAGATATTAGCGTCATTCTTGACGCTTTTAAGTATCACTAACTGACCATCAGTCAAATGTTAATTCACACTTTTATCACTTAGATCACAATATAAATTTGCCAAAAATAAATAGAATACCTGAAAAATTAAAAATTGAAATCCAAAAACAAATTTCCCTCAAGGAAATAATTGAAAAAATTAAAGAAAGCAAAAATAACACAGGTCCTGGAATTGATGGAATCATAATTGAACTATATAAGATATTCACATCTTCAGCTATCTCAATTTACCATAAAACCCTAAATAAAATACAAGCTCAAAATATAATACCACCTTCTTGGAGATATTCTTTAATCACACCCATTTTAAATGAAAATAAAGATCTGAAACAATGCAGCTCCTACAGACCAATTTCACTACTTAATAATGACTATAACATTTTCATGTCCATTCTTGTTAATAGAATTAAAAAAATCCTTACTATATATTCTAAATGAAGATCATTCAGGATTTATCTATAATAGACATACCTAGGACAATATTCAAAGAATCTTAGCCCTTGTAGATATCTTAAATAGGGATAAGCGTAAAGCCCTTTTAATTGCACTTGATTTTGAAAAAGCCTTTGACACACTAGTATGGGATTATCTCTTTAAAGCTCTAGAAATTTTTGATTTACCCCCTCATTTCATATATTTGATAAAAAATGTATATAGAAATAATCTTGTTTATGGGAAACTTGGCCCTTTTACCTCAGAATCCATTAAAATCTCTAAAGGTACCAAGTAAGGTTGCCCTATTTCTCCCATTGTATTTGCTCTAGCAATAGAACTATTTGCTTCTGTAATACGTCATGATTCAAAAATAAAAGGTATTGATATATATGGTCAATTTAATTCAAAAATCATGCTCTTCGCAGATGACATGCTTCTAACTTTGAGTTTCTCAGAAGAATCTCTTCAGGAATTAGATTTGCAAGCTAAAAAATTATTTTGCAACTCAGGTCTACGTATAAGTGATACAAAATCTAATCATATGTTTTTGAAAAAAAAACTAACACTCATTTAATTTCAAACCACATAATGGGAGAACAGGTTGTCTCTATAATTTATCTAGGAATTACATTGTGTGATATCATTGCAACTTTGTCCACAAACTATACAAAAATGTTAACCACTTCAAAATTACTTACAGAAAAATGAAAAAAAATTATACCTACAATTTGAAGATAGATTGAAATTAATAAAGATGGTACTACTTCCAAAAATGAATTACATAGCACACGCCATTCCTATGTTATCAAGCAAAAAACTATTACAAGACATTAATAAAACTCTTTTAAACTTTCTCTGGTTTCCAAAAAAGAATAGGATAGCCTTTTCTCATCATATTAGACCCTGAAGATTGGGAGGAATCAACTTCCTGGCTTTAGAAACATATATCAAAGCTTCTGTTTTCAAAATAGTTGTTAATTGGGTAGATCCTAACATTTCTTCTGCTTGAATATCACTACATATTTCCATTTTTTTTAATAAAAATAAATTAGTAAAAAATCTCCTGCCAAATGATCAAATTAATAAATTCTGGTAAATACTAAGTGTTAATCTACAATTTAACATGCTGAATCTCACCAATTCAAACCATATAAATTACATTTACGATTTATTTACACCTTTCATAAATTCCAATATAGATATAAAATGATGGTGGGAGCTGCTAACTCCCTTCAAAATTGCAAAATAATTTCCAACAAAATTCATAAAAATATTTTTACCAACTAAAAAAAATACTTGCTGACAACACTGTATAAGGAACCTGTCATTGCTAAATATACAACAAATAAAAAAATATTTTTGATATTCCAAATACAGATTGGCTTGTACTTCAAAGCATTTTTATCTTATGCTCAAGAATTATGCAGAATAACTAACAACTCATCCTTTAAAACTGAACCTAAACTAATATGCTATATTCAAGAAATGATTTATAATAACTATAACTGGACAACTTTAACAACACAATTATATAAAATTTTAATAAATTGTAAAGTTAACCCAAAACAAAATTTCTGGAATTTTATCGACACAATTAATTTGTTAACTGAAAGTAAAATTAATTTACTGTACTCTACCAAACTAACCTCTAATTTACAAGTTTGGAAGATTTTCACTTGGAACTTTCTCCATAGATTTGGAGTCTAAACCTGAAATGTATGTAATATTGACTCGCATCAGCCCTGAAATCATCCCAGTAATATGGCAGAAAGCCAGAAATTTGATAAAAAACACATCTGGACATTCTATGAAAATCTGAACAGTTGAGACTTATGAATGTTAAGTATACGGTCAAAACACAATACAAGATATTGTATGTACAGTGCAGAGTATTGTAAAATCCCATTTCTGGCATTCTGTACTTAAGTTATGTAAATGATCTGTAAGGGTACATGGATTGCCATATAAAATAAACTTTAAAGGAAAGTGTGTGTATTGAATTGGGACACACAGATGAATTGCAGGAATGAACACAGGGAAAGACAACAGGTGAAACAACCTAATATACAGCAGATGAGGACATGTCAATGGAAGATGGCTGTAGCAAAAACACCAATCGCATTTGACTGACTGCCCATACATGTCAAGCAAAGCACCTCTTTGGCCCTCTTCAAAAGAAACCTTGACCATTGGATGGGAGAAAGGAAATTCACCCCGGGGATCACATCAGTCACCCTGGTATACAGTGGTCCAGGGAAGTAAACAGTGTAGGAAGAAATAAGCAGGGAATTGTTATGGCTAGGCTATTATAGGCCCTAGGGCCAATAGCCTAGTACCAACCTATGAACATATCAATAAGGTACAGTAGGGACTGCACAGTGAAAATGTGTATTATTTGACTGTCACACAAGGTGACATAACAATGGGGAGGATGTCTGTGTGAGATAATTATCCTCACATGAATAATACAGAAGATATGAGGGATGTTACATACAACTGGGGTAGGGTGTATATTGTAAAGCTGTGCAAATTGATTTGGCTGAATATGAGTGTAATCTCAGCAAGCGGTTCACAGGTAAAGGCTGATGGACAACATTAAAAGAAGCAACCGCAATCTTGGACAATATCAGAATAATAGTAACATTAATCCCATGCCTCTGATATACCAAATGTGATTTAGAGTGATCAGAAATTATTCTGTTCAAACACACTTGTGCAATTATTATGATACATCCACACTCTATGGGGATAATTGTGGATGCTGTCCTACCACCACAACATCTGCTAGAGGTGTTAGGAGGGACACTGCTATAGCTGTATATGACATTATGAGCAATACAGGCTAGTTGACTGGTGTGCATGGTATATATATATATATATATATATATATATATATATATATATATATATATATATATATATATATATATGGCACAATGCACACTGTCATGGATATAATGTAACAACTTGAAGGGGGGGGGGGGTTCCATGCCATCAGGCAGTAATGTTTATGCCACAAAAAGAATACTAGGTATAGCCAATAAGCTGTGGACAGCTCACTGTGACAAAGGTGGCACACACTAATAACACACCAAATATTTTATTAAAAGCTTTCGGGTCTACACCCTTCATCAGTATGTATTATGTTCTTTATATATATATATATATATATATATATATATATATATATATATATATATATATATATATATATATATGTTATGAATGTATTATTTTAAATAATATGTTTTTAGTAAGTGTTTATACATGGATGTTTTATTATGTATTTTAATAGTATCTATATACATATTTTAAAAGTTGTTTATATGTTTCTTTAAGATTTGATTGCTAAATATTTGATAGGTTGGCTGAAGCATGTGATATATTTTTATTTCCTATTTAAATGTTGAATGTGAGTAGTTGATTTGTACTGATGAAGGGTGTAGACCCGAAAGCTTTTAATAAAATATTTGGTGTGTTATTAGTGTTGCTATTGATCCATTAAGCAGTGACATCATAGTTGTTTAGTTGACAAAGGTGGTACACTTCAGTTACACATCAGTGGAAGACATGTTAGGAGGTAGATGAAGAAGGGTGCATTGTACTCAGTTATTGGTGTGATGAAAACTGAGAACTGCAGAGGTATTATGGCCTCTGATATGGATGTCCTGCATATACTCAGTACTTCTGTTACATACAAGGGAGTAGTCAGCACTGTGACCGCATGCTAGTGGATGTTCCACTTACCATCTACATCAGGACACAAATAACATACCTACTGGTCTGATTGTAGGGTGTGACATCCACATTATACTTGGGCTATATGTTTGTTTTCCTAATGTAACAAATCCCCCCCATGTTTTCTTGTCATAGCAGGTGTTGTCATGGCTGTGGTAGCAATCTTTGGTGTGTGCTGATTCTGTCTGTATTATACTAATATCACAGTTGGAGTCAATGATTGCCCACAATCTGTGGTCCTTTAGGCAGCTGTTTGGACACAGGATGTGTACGCCATCTGTGATGTCCATCACTTCAAAAATGGACAGGAAATGGCCAAACAGACAGCCTTGATGGATGGACTTGATCACTGGACCTGACATATATGTCACTTCACTCATTAACATAGTTTGATGCCACATATGTGATCCACTGATCTACACACTTGGTGATATAGCTGATTATGGTCACATTTGAGAGTGATGATTAAATACCTCAATGTGAATTTGTGTCAAATGCCACAGTCTGGTCAAGTTCAGCAGGATGATAATGTTGTCATCATTCATGCCCTCAAAGACTTCTTTGAGGACATCTATCAGATGTAAGAGATATGATGCAGCATTAACAACTCACACAGGTCTGTTGCACATAGCCAGTATATTACTAGTGTCCATTTAAAGAAGGTCCATGATGACATGTTGGTCTACCTCACAGTTGAGGAGTGTCAGGATGTGTCTATACATGCATGCATCATGTGCCGTCCCCCCACCTCAGATGGATGGATGTTGATTTACACCCTTTTGTGGGAACATAGCCCATGTGGAGGGTGTGGTGAAGTATGTATTTAACTGTATCAGGAAGGTGTATGCGCTGAGTCACACCACAGGCAATCTATGAGGTTGTCACAGCTCACTGATTCTGTGTGACAGGCCTGGATGAAAGTAAGACAGTACATACTGCCTATCTTGATCTAGACTAGGTTTTTGACACTATCCCCCATTCAGGTATCATTGAGAAACTCTCCCAGCTAGAGATTAACCTTACATCACTAGATGGGTAACCAATTGGCTCACTGAGAGAACACATACTGTGAAAGTTGGTAAATCATCTGTATGAGTAGAGATGTTACCACTGGCATACCCCCAGGGATCTGTACTTGGCCCTTTACTGTTTGAACTCTATTTTGCAACAGCTCAGGTTAAAGTATATGGCCTTTGGCTTGCCATGATTGCTGATTTTTGCATATTGGGTGCAATCACTGAGTCCACCAATGATGATAACATACTACAGGAGGGGCTAACACAGACAAATGATTGGTGACAAAGCCACACAATCTGCAAAGAAATGCAGAAATATGTCTTTATTTTTGTCCTTCTGAAAAGTGGAATTCCATGCTAATTATAGCACTGACAACAGTTCTGCTATGCTGAAACCCAGTGATACAAGCATTGGAAACACATGATAGCAATCTGAACTTCGGCCACCAATTGTCCACACTGGTATTGAAATCCTATGTTGTGCACATCATCATAAGTCATGCGATCATATTCATCAGATGTTAGGAAGGTCTTAGGAAGCACTGTACTCAAACCTTTTCAGAACACTAATAGAGTATAATGTTCTATTTTGCATGTACCTCACCAGTCACATGCAGCAACTGGAGAGAGCAGAGGGGTTTATCACCAAGAAAACATAGCACCTGCAAGTCATGCCATGGTGTATGTGGTAGCCTGAGAGCCATATCATTGTAATCTGTATTGTGTCAAATAAAGGTGACTTCTGCCTGGCTTCCAGACTAGTCTCTGACCCTGCCCTGGTGGGAATAGTGCATACCCACAAATCAGATATAGCTGATGACATCAGCAGTGTCTGTTGAGGAGAATATGGCAATAGCAGTGCCCCACATCCTGGGGTAAAAGGCTCTTTGTAATGTCAAGCAAGAGCACAAACACACACACACACACACACACACACACACACACATATACACACACAAAGTTAGCTGCAGTGAGGAAAACAACCCACGCCTAAGTACATAAACTACAGACTTCTGTACTGAAGGCAAGCACCACAGCTCAAGTCTGCCTTGGATTGTCTCAGACATTTTATAGCTGATGACATCAGCAGTGTCTGTTGAGAAGAATATGGTAATAACAATGTCTCACATGCTGGTGTAAACGTTTATTTGTAGTATCAAATGAAAGCACAAACACACAGTTGACTACAGTGACAATAGAACCCCTACCAATATAAGCACATAGTGTATAGAACTCAATAATTTAGGTAAGCACCACGGCATGAGTTTGACTTTTAGAAGACTGCAGATCTATTTATCATGGATGACATCTGCAAGACATGTTTGAGAGAGGTTGTTGGGAGACCTGCATGAAATGGATATGTAGGCATGTGCAAGTATCAAAATACTGTCAACCCATGAGACTGGAGCACTAACTATAGGATATACACTTCTGCTCTTCTGGCTAGACACACAGACACACACACAGTTAACTACAGTGAGAACAGTACCCTTGCCTATCTAAGTGCACAGTCTACAGAACTCAGTACTTTATGTAAGCACCAAGGCACAAGTCTAACTTTTATAAGACTGCAGGTCAACTTATAGTGGATGACATCAGCAGAGCATGTTTGAGAGAAGATGTTGGGAGGCCTGCATAGGTTCACAGCTTCATAGGTTCATAGGAGGTTACTAGCCTAATGGTCCTAGGGTATTTACAGAACTAGCCATGTAAAAAACCAAGTAGCTTTACTGAGCATAGTTAATGGTCATTGTTAGCAGAGCAATTTTGTGATCAACACTGAATGGGCCTGTACATGAGGTACATAGGTGCCACCCCAGGGGCAAATTTACAATCACCCATCCAGTTGTCAAGGTTGCACTTGAATAGGGCCAGTCAGAAGTATTGCTTCACATGCAGTGGTAGCCTATTACAGAGAAGTGTCAATCGCTGGGAGATATTTCTTTCTTCCCAGCATGTACTTTTTATGTCACAGGCTAGGTTGACATAGGATCATAGGATCATAGATGATAAGAGGTTACTAGACTAACAGCCCCAAGGCCCTTGCAAGCATAGCCAAGTTCAACCCATGTTCCCAGGGGTGTCTGGTTCAAGCAGACACTAAAATCAGAACCTACTGCCTCTGTCCAAAAGGGACACAGGTGGAACCCGGGAATGAATTTTTGGTTACCCATTCAATCATTCAAATTACTCTTAAATAGAGCCAATGAGGGACTTTGTTTAACATGAATTGGACTTTTGTTCCAAAAGTATGGCAACCTCTGTGTGACAAATCTGTTTCTCCAGCAATTTCTGTTGATATCACATACCAGACTAAGGTCCTTTGAGCAAGTGACCCGTGTGCCATTTGACTTCAGAATGTGAAGCATTTCCATTAAAGCTGTGTCAGAGATTGCTCTGTATGTAAGGAATAGGTCACCTCTGAGCAATCTGTA
This sequence comes from Protopterus annectens, assembly GCF_019279795.1. Lineage (NCBI taxonomy): Eukaryota > Metazoa > Chordata > Ceratodontiformes > Protopteridae > Protopterus > Protopterus annectens. Next base: position 1,233,047,494 of record NC_056737.1, on the reverse strand, counting down.
TGACACAGACTAAAGTGACACTGATTTCAGTCTCTCCATATAAGAGAGCTCTTGAAGACCCAGAATTTTCATTGAAAGAAACTTTTGTTGTCTCTCTAATTGCTGCAGGTGTTAGAAAAGGAACATACCAAAGGCATAGTTGCACTCTATTATTTGGCCCGATGAGGGGAAATGTACAAGGGGGTTATAATCTCTTTTTTTTCTGAAGGCAATGCCCTTACTTATGAGATGAGCAATATAAAATGCCCTTTTTACCACTGTGGAGACATAGTCATTGAAGTTAAGGTTGCTGTTGACCAGTGTTCTCAAATCTCTCATCACTGACTGTATACCTAGGGTATTGCTAGTAATGTGGTAGTTTGCAGGAACATCACTCTTGCCGAAGGGGATAATAATGCACTTTTTGCATTAAGTTTAAGACCATGACTTTGGTGCCAGTCATTAGTTTGAGTAACACCTTTTTGCAGGATGTTGACATTGCTAGGGTTTCAATGATTGCTCCCAGTTTGCAGACATCAGCAAACGTTGTCAGCCATAATCCTTTAGTTTTAGTCTGTACTTCAGAGAAGAAGATTTTAAACAGTAGGGTTCCCAGAACTGATACCTGTGGAACACCACTGATTACATAGTAGACAACACCTTCAACAAAATATAAAATACAATGAACATCATGTCTGCTGGAGGAGGTGGAGTCCCCTATTTTGACTGCATAAGTTCTATCAGTGAGCCAGTTTGCAACCCACCTGACAATATATGGGTTGATACCCAGCTGGGTGAGTTTACCAATTATGCCTAGTGAGGAAATGTGTCAAAGGCCTTGGCAAAGTCTAGGTAGGCTGTATGCACATATTTCCCTCATCTAGGGCTTTGGTGACTGTCTTGAAGAAGTCCACCAAGATTAGCAGGCATGATCTCCCCTTGACAAAGTCAAACTGGATGGGGTCGATTGTTTGGAGATTTCTAATATCTTTATTAAGAAAGTCCATGATGATTTGTCCCATGGCCTTGGAGATAAGGCTGGTCAGGCTAATGGGTCTATAGTTCCTGGGGTCAGTGGATGCACCCCCATTGTGCAAAGGAATGACAGTAGCTGTTTTCCATTCCTCTGAGACAAAGCCAGTGCTTAGGTTGTGATTGAAAAGTATGCCCAATTGTGATATTAATTCTTGTTGTAACCCATGTAGAGCACAGCCTGGGATGTTGTCTGGTCCCACAGAGTGTGTGTTTTTGGCCTTGCAGAGGGCATTTAAGACCTGTTTCTTAGAGATACTAGGTGGGGGACAGGTGTTAGGGATGGTTTACGGTATATGTAGTGGGGACAGGAGAGTGAAGTTTTCATGGAGGCTGTCAGTCAGCAGGTTTGCTATATCCACAGGTTCTGTATATGTAGTACCAATTACTTTGAGTTCATCACAAATCTGGGGCATATCTTTGAGGTTACGGATGTAACTAAAGAAAACCTTATGATTATCCTTAGTTAGGGAAGCTAATTTAGATTTGTAGTTAGCTTTGGAGGACTTCACCAGTAGTCTTATTTGCTTGTTTAGGTTGAACAGGGAGGGTTTCCAGTTTTGAGGCCCTTCCTTCCTTCCTACTCTTAGACAGCAGTTTCTTTCTCCTATAGTATAGCCTATTAATAGCAGTTGTCCACCAGGCAGGTTTGTTTTTCCTTGAAGATTTTGCTTTGGTTCTGTCAGGTATGGCAGAGTCAATACAATGGTATAGGTGCTCATATAAAGCATAGGTGTATAACTTAGTATAGATGTCTTTTCCATCAGTGGGGCAGGGGCTATGAAGCTATTTATTCTGTCACATAAGAGGCTTTAATTGGCCTTGGAGAAGTTTTTTAGTCCAGTTTTTGCTACGGGTGTGTGTGCTATAGTTACTTCTAGTGAGACTAATTTGTGGTCAAATTTCACTAGGGATAGCCACACACTGGTGGGGTGCAGCAGTCTCCATGTTGGGGAGCACCAGGTAGAGGATGTTTGAGCCCCTTGTACATGTATCAACTAGCTGGTCCAGGGCATTGGAGTTAACAAAGTCCAGGAACATTTCGGCAAGTGAGTTATAACACATATTATTTACCCGGTCAATGAACAGGTATTTAAACTCACTGGAAACCAATATGTTTGGTTGTATCTTTATTGACTCAAATAGATTGAAGTAGGCTGAGTGGATTTCCCAACTCATTGATGGGGGTCCAATAGCTGGCAATGACCAGAAAATGGATCTTACCTATAGTCTTTTGCACCTAAAGTAATTCAAGAGAATCATGCTGTTTAACCAATCTAGAGATGTATTTATCTTTAATGAATATTGATACACCACCTCCTTTATTTCTCAAGCTTTCAGTTTGTGGTCTGAACATGTAGAAGGAAATGTAACCTGGTATAGCTGGGGTGCTCGCCTCAGCCTTAAACCAGGTATTAGTGACTGCATAAATGTCAGCATCTTCCAAGGTGAGGACTCACTTCCAGTGAGTGCAGTTTCTGGTTTAGACTCCTAGTGTTTAGCAGCATAACTCTGAGGTTATTTTTAAAGGGTATTTTTATGTCAGGAATTTTGTCCTTGTGACAATTCCCAAAAATGCACTATGGGGGTGGCAAGAGCCTTACCCCAGTAACTGAAATCCCAGGGGTAACAGATGAACATCTCTGGCAAAGCATTGAGTTCTGTCGACCATGTCACCCCAGGTTGACAGATACTGGATCCTCTTTGAATGACAGTAGAAACTAAGCCAATTGTTGAGGTCAATCATTTTTTGTTTGCAATGAGGTATCATCCTATATGAAGGTAAAAAGCTGCTTAAGGCTAGGGATATACCTGCCTGAGATACATAATCAGAGAGCTCAGTCATGTCTCTCTTGATATAGTCCAGTGAGGTACATCTCAAGTCATTCACACCATCATGGACTATGACGGAGTCATAACAGTACCTGTTGTTGTGAGACTTGAGTGCATGTGTAATGTGGCAGATCCTAGCACCTGATAGACAGCTGACCATGACTTTGTCCTTATCTAACCTGGCAAGAGGGACATCTGTGTGTCTTACAATTGAGTCACCTATGACTAAGATGTTTGTTTTTGTGTTATGCCTTAGGGGCTTGACTGGTGTGAAACTGATGTGTGCTATATTATGTGTACTATGTTCTGCAGAGGATGTATTATGTGAATCATGCTTGTGTTTGTGTTTTGGGAGTCTCTGATGTTTTGGTAAGCTTCTGGTAAGAACCTCTGCATATGTAGGTTTATGTGTTATTGGTTTGGTAGGTGCAGGAAGTGAGGTGTGCAGGCTGGCAACCTGCTTAGTATTAGATGAACTGACTTGTGAGTGAGAGAACATGGATTCTAGGTTCTTGATATAAATGCATCTCTCACATAATCATGTGTGGATTAGAAGTGGGTTGTCAGGGCGGCCGCAGTGGTGAATCAGTTAGCATTGCCACGTCACAGCAAGAGGTTCTCCAGTTTGATCCTCGGCTGGGGTGCCTTCTGTCCAGAGTCTGCATGTCCTCCCTGTGATAGCGTGGGTTTCCTCTGGGTGCTCTGGTTTCCTCCCACATCCCAAAGACATGCTTAAGGTGGATTGGATACTCTAAATTGGCCCTAGGTGTGAGTGCATGCATGTGTGTGCCTTTCGTGGAAAGTTGGCTGCCAGGCTGGCAACTCAACACTGTAAAACTCCACTGCCAATTATGAGTGGACACATGATCGGCTGTGGTGACTCCTAACCGGGAAAAGCCAAAAGAAGAAGAAGTGGGTTGTCAGTGTACCTGAGATAATTGCTACATTATCTCAGGATGCCCATGTTGACCAGGCTGGTGGGAGAAACCGTGAGAAATTGTCCATCCATAATGCTAAGTAAGTTGATGTGGTCAGAAAACAGGGAAAGGACAGGAAGTACCAGGTAAAGAAGAGGACAGGAGAAGTGGAGAAAAAATATGAAGGGCTAGTGGGTAGGATCTGTGGTGGCACTTCAGGAGCTTTGCTGAATGTGTCACCTGTCAGTGAAGGACAATATAAAGAAATCACCGATGGAGTATTGAGGGAAAATGTGCAAGTTATTCTTGTCCAATATGATTTGCAGATGTCCCATTTTTCCAGTAGGAAAAATGTCTAGGACTTCTCTATAGGCCAGGCATAGATCACATCTCGGCAGCCAGCATGATACTGAGTAAAGTGAAAGGTATTTCACTATTTCCATGTATGTCATATATTGAAGGCCCTAGATTATCCTGGTCACAAACATCTGTGTTTTCTCCAGGTGCTGCAAGAGTCTGGTAAAGTACAGACAGAAGGGAACATTGTACTCAATTAGTGGTCTGAATGGGCAGAGCACAGCAGAGCTATGACCTCCCTGGTCTTAGATGTGATGGCCTTATTTATTAGGTGTGCAATGTAGAAAGTGAGTCTCATCAGTATGGACACAGTTATTGAAGTGTAGATTGCTATCAAATGTGTTCCTACATCTCACAACATTGTGTTTGAGATTAAAGGGGTGCTATGCATATTAAAATTAGCAGAGTTGATTCATTGCCAAAGAGGACACTGAGGCATTTTTTGCTTCAAGGTTCAGTCTATGAGCTTGACACCAATCATTTGTGTGTGGCACCCCATTCTGTAAAAAGTTACAGTCATCGGGGAACTCTGTATGAGTGCATCCAGTTAACAGTCATTCTCAGACTTGGTAAACCACAGGCTGTCTACCTTCGCCTAGACTTCAGAGAAATAGTTTCCAAACAGTTAAAGACCCAGCACAGATCCTTGTGGTATTCCACTGGTAAGTGGTCTAGTGGTGCAAGTGCAGTCCCCAACTTTGACAGTGTATATTCTGTTGGTGAGCCAGTTGCCTATTTATCTAGTAATGCATGGGTTACTTTCCAGATGGGAGATTTTATCTATGATACATGAATGTAGGATAGTGTCAATGGCCTTGGATAACTCATCATAGATGCTGTGTCCTGTTATCTCTCATTCAGGTCTTTCAGCTCAGTATCAAAGAAGTCCACTAGGTTCAATAAGCAAGATCTACCCTTGACAAAACCAAAATGGGTCGAGTCAAGTCTGTTGAAGGTCCCCATGTACCTGTGGATAAGGTCTATGCTGATTCTTTCCTTAGCCTTGCAGATAAGGCTTTTTAGGCTTATTGGTAAATAGTTCTAGTTCTGAATATTACCAGATTGATGTGCATTGCATATCACACAACATTTGATAATACTTTCTGTAGTGCAGGTGATATATATGTGAAAAAAAGTGCTAAGACACAAAGGATGCAGTGTTTGGGGTGGGGGAGGCAACACATGGCTATATTACAGATATTTGACATATGGTTAGATAGAGCCTTCACCTTGTTATGTTTCCTCATGTAATTTCATGTCATAGACAGGAAATGGACATTAAACAGCAGTAATACATTATAATTTGCATGATGGCTGGCAAAGTGATTGTGCATGCAAGATACACATTTTCAATATTTACCATGTTTGTATGAAGTTAAGCAATGTGCAAAAGTGAGCCACATTGCAAAAAGTCTGAGAGTTAGTACTGAGTCTATGAAACACACCGGCTGCTTAACTGACTCACAGGCAGCAGATGTAAATGCATTGACACATTTCTTTTTGAGCCCAGATGATACTGGGTTTGACTCCAGGTGTATCCAATACTTTGAAAGATTTTTACAATAAACTTGCTAATGCAATGACATTAATTTTTTATAGTGCATGTACTGTTGTGTGTCAGGATCAAGTGGCATTGCACTGAGGTAACTGCAGCATTATTTCACCATTCACCATCACAGCACATCAGTGTCTAATGCTCACCTCCGTGCACATATGGAGCCCGAAAAGTAAAGGGATTCTTTGCTGTTTCTGCTATTTATGTGTGTTATGTATAATTCTAGTTTTTGACCAGATTAAAGGTGTTAAAATGGGGTAGATAGGAAAGTGATGAAATGGTGACCAAGCAAGGGAAGACAAAAGGGAATGCAGTACAGGAATGTGCAGGAGGGAGGTAGGAAAGAACAATAGCTATCCATTTCTTTAACAGTGTAAACTGAAAATATGTGCAGAATATTAACTGAATGTGGACTGCCACCTCCACAAAGAGGGGTGACAACACAATCATGTTGCACATCCAATTGGACCAAATCAAGTGTGTCAAGAAGACACATGTGTGAAAATGGAGAGCTGTGTGTGGGACAGGTGCACATTTTTTTTCATTCAGTAAGATAGGACTGCTGGGAAAGGGACATAGGTATGTCTGGGTCTAGTAAGCTGGGTAGATGAGGAATCAAATGTGAACATAAAAGACAAGACAAGAGACAGGTATGGTGAAAGACAAAAGGTTGGGGATCACCATGATTGGAGTGAGGGAGGGGACAACACAGGATCATGGACATCAAGCTTGGAGACAGTGAGAATCGAGTCCTCACCCACTAGACTGTCATCACTGTCTCCTTACTCTGCTGGTGGCTACAGTGCTTGACATCTCCTTCTCCTATGAACCATGAATGAGAGCAGCCTCTCCATCCAGCATAGGCATACACCAGTGATGTGGCAAATGACCCTATGCACCATCCCTGCAACTCACTGTGGGTGTTGAAATCACCACCTCCATCACTGGTCTCAGTACCACTGCACCAGCTTCCTGGGTAGTACTACATAAGGGCAAACATAGTGCTGGCGCAGCAGAGGCAGTGCTGCCACATTGGCTCCAAGATGTGCTGGGCATCAGTGCTGGAGCTAGTGGAGCATGGCAGGCTGATCCACTGGGGCCAGTCTACATCACTGTGGTGTGTAGCACTTATTGATGTGGTACACATGGATGACATGGAGACATTTTGACAACACGTAATAGAGTGTTAGGAATGTCACTCTCCTAAATTAGTCAACATACTTTCTAACACACTCTCAGTAGGTGTACATCAAAGAGAGGAGAATGTGAAATCTGATTATTCTTGCAGTCAATGTAATCATAGACAACTGCAAGTCATTAGCAGGGAACACTTCTCAAAGCTTGCCCTTGCATTGCTAGGGCATATGTGTATAATTGCATAGGTCCTTGCACCATATTTACATTCCTGACACTTTATGCAGATTGTGCTTTTCAGGAATGCTAATGGTTTAATACCCAATTCACATACTCACAGGGCTGTCTCAGCACTATATAAAGTTAATCATGTAGTTAATGCCTTTCTATTATACCGGGGAGATTGTTTGGTCTAGAGAACTTGATACTGCTAAAAGATGCACCTTTTGGAGAATTAGATATTTTTTACACTGCTGTATTGTCAATGTATGTTGCTATTTCTTACGTAATGTTTTCAGTTTAACATTAAAAGATGAATTGCTCTGACCACTGAAAAGCATTTTTTATCTTATTTTTTTTATTCGTTTCTTTTGTCATAGCTATGTCTGCATTACAAAAAGTATGCTACAGAATGCTACATTGCCAGTTTTTCAGTTTGTATTTAATCTGATGTTTGCACATTTATTGTTAATGCGTGTATTATAATGTTGGAGGAAGGTCTTTCATTTTTACCTGTGTTAGCAGTAAAAGAAAAAATGTGTTCTGTTTGTGGATTTCTACCAGACTGTCTCTACAGCAGTGGAAACAATGCGTATAAGAGTTTTGTCTTGCATTTTTAATGCTACATTTTTAATTGTTATTGTTAATGCTATTACACAGTTGTTTTTACACAGTTAAACCTGTGTTATCTGCAGTACAGAACCATGATAGATAGCTGTTGATTTTTGAAATAGAATTTTTTTTTGGGGGGGGGGGTTTAACATTTGTGTAGTCATGGGGACCATCATCTTTTAAATTATGATGTGGATGTTGGATGCATGCAATCATATATAAATGAGCTCATAGCCATCCTGTGTATTATATATGAAAGTATATGTGTCTTTCTGTTTCATATATGAAATTATATGTCTGTTTTCTGTTTCATCTTATACAGGGATATGGCACCCAAGATGAAACCTGAATCTTCAAGCCACCATACATTGGTGCCAAAAATGAGTTAATTACCTAGGTTCCCATGGAGCTTTTCTGCAATAGAGAGGTAGATGTGACCAATCTGCCTGAGACAGGGCATGGTAGTAGGTGGTTGTTGACATTAAATGCTGTTTGAGGGCATGAGAGAGCTTACTCCCAAATACAACACCAAGCATGTGATATGTAATGTCTACCATCTTAAGGCAGCTGTAATTGCCCAGGAACAGGTAGGCATGAGGATGTGGTCCTGTTACTGAACTATAACCTATTGAAAGAGAAGAGTTCCTGTCCATTGACAGATATTCAGAAAGATTAGCAGAGGGCTCCAACAGAATCCTATATATTGCTGCAGATGTGAATGACAGACCCAGAGTGTGGCAAGCAGACCTTCTAGATATGCAAAAATGCAATCATCGTTGTTACATCTTTATATGCACGTCTTACATGCCTGATGTATATGTATGTGTGTATATACATATATATATATATATATATATATATATATATATATATATATATATATATATATATATATATATATATGGATCTTCTTTATATAGTCAGCTTACCAAATGTTCTCATACAAAAATGTAGTGCATCGTTAGATCCCCCTACCCTAAAACACCCTCCACTATTTTTCTGTGACTACAGTTTAACTCACATTTATCACTATCTTTCTTTTATTTTTCTGGATATCATTCAGAAACATTGGAACATTCTATTACCTGACCCTGAATTAGCATCTAAGATAGGCCAGAGATGTTTTTCTCCGTTAAACAGGGAAGAAATTCAGGCTTAATTTTGAGTCATTACAAACATACTTCTTAGGTTTCAGTTGGATACACACAAAACAAACTTATGGGTGACAAGTTGTGTGGTACATACCCATGTGGTCATTGTGCACACTGTGTCAGGGTTTTTAAAATTAAGGAATTCCCCAGTTCTAACACAAACAAAGTCTTTGACATAAGGTTTTTTGCTAATTGTGGTTTGGATTGGTTGGTTTATTTGGCCTCCTGTCACTGTTCAGCCTTTTATGTAGGCCAAACATCCAGACCATTACGGATTTGAATTTCTGAACACACTAGTGACATCAGGAACCATAAACTTTCAAATGCACTTTACAAACACACACTTAAGCACCGTTCTGCTTCCTTTCATTTTACAGTTATTGACAAAGTCACATGTGACAGATCCCACAAAATTGGATGGCATACTATCCTAAATAACAAAGAAAGAAAATGGATAATCAAATCGGGTGGTCTTTTTCACCCTGGCTTGAATGAACATCTTAAATTTTCTTGTAGTAGAAATCCATTGCTCATTATTAAGTTGCTGTATATTTCTCTAACATTTTCCAATAGGAACTCATTACTCATTAATTATTTAATTGGTAGGTGTTATTTAAACCATTATTCTGATGTGTTTTTTTGTCTTGGTTAGTTTGATTCATGCACTGAAGAAGACTTATAAAGCTGAAACGGGTTTGCTTATTTAATATATGGCATTTTTGTGCTAACTTAGAGGTAATCTATACTTCCTAGTTGAATTAAGTTATATATTTATTAAATTTATATTGTTTGGCAACCTCCACTGGTGTTGGCCCTTTATTTTGTTTGGTTTTGTGGTAATTTGGGCCTTGGCACCTGCCATACTTGTGAGGGGTTTGGTTGGAGTCGATCATCTGAAAGTTAAAGAAATGGTAAGTCAACTATAAAAAGTATATATATGTGTGTGTGTGTGTGTGTGTGTGTGTGTGTGTATATATATATATATATATATATATATATATATATATATATATATACATATATGTATAAATCACAAACAGAAACACACCATACACCATGCACCATACAACACATACATCATCCAACCCACATCACAACAAACAAAACACACACATAAACACAAAAACACACAAAAAAAAACCTACATTACATATAAGCAGGGGGGAAAGCCCCCGTGCACCCCCCATGTGGGGGGGGCTGCGCCTCCCACCCCTACTTATATATACTAACTCCGAGATCACACAGACACAGAAAGGAAGCTCACACCCACACATTCTATAGTTCCTCACACACACACACAAACATCACACATATACAAACACCAACACACCCAACACTTACACACCCATACTTTCACCTGCCTACCCTAACCCACACGTACAACTGACAAACGCATTCACACACACTCAAACTCCCACACAAAACCCTTACAAAACACTAACTTACCTTAAATTACACCTAAATCCACACACAACACCAGACACCATCCACTCACAACACCGCACCTAACGTACTGTAAAGCCATAACCGCAAATTTGAGATATTCAGATTTTCGATTATGCACTTTCATGATTTTAAAGGTTCGACTTTATAATTTTGGGATACTGGCATTTGGGAGTTCAGTATTTTGAAATTATAAAGTGAACCCATATATATATATATATATATATATATATATATATATATATATATATATATATGTGTGTGTGTGTGTGTGTGTGTGTGTGTGTGTGTGTGTGTGTGTGTATAGTGAGAGAGAAAGATAGTGATAAATGTGAGTCAGATTGCCGTCATAAAAAAAATAGTGGAGGGTGTTTTAGTGTGGGGGGATCTAATGATTAACTACATTTTTGTATGAGAACATTTTCAATCTGCACTTGTGAAGGGGACTGATCACTTTTTTCACTTGTGAAGGGGACTGATCACTTTTTCACTTGTGAAGGGGACTGATCACTTTTTTCTTATTTCATTTGCATAGTGATACTTATCAGGCTTCTTTCCTTTCCATACCTTATGTATAGTCACCTCTGGACTGGCTTCCAGTTCATCTATATGGTAAGCACACATTTGGTTATTGTTATTTCTATATATAAGGTAAACTCAGGTCTATATGAGAATAAAGTTTGTGTTGCTTTAGCCTCTATTAAAGTTCAATGTACCTTTTGTATACGGAAATACGTGATCAAATTTATTTTCTCTTTTTCTGTTTGTTGTATTTATTGCTTGTTATCATATTTGGTCATGAGACTGGCACTTTGAAACATCACCAGATGTCGGAGTATCAGCAGCATTTGCTGATGATAGTGTTAATGAAGAGGCACAATCTGAGTGTGCAGAGAGTCAGTCTGACACTGATGTTGTGCATCTTACATCCCCTGCCTATATTTCAGGCACAGTCAGTATGCCTACACATACCCATGACACAAGACCTTTGACACAGGACAAGTTAAGAGTGACAGGGTTGGTCGAGTTAGTGTGATTACTCTGGCTGGACAGCTGATTGTTTATCCCTATTGCCATTATGAGGGCATGGTGCCACACAGAAGGGTTGGTTGGTGTGTCATTAGGTCCCACCAGACATATGGGTAGGGCCATAGTGGAGGCACAGGCATGTGTCACCATTACACATCTTCCTTTCTGACTTGAGTGACTCTCTGAACTGTCTGTGAAACTACTTGAACAGGATGCACAACACACTGAATTGGGCAGTGTCTGCGATGGAATTTCTGTCTGGGGGAGGGTGAGCATCCACATGACCAGAGATCTGCTACATCTTTTGGTGATAGAAGACACAGCCTTGCTAGATCCCCCTATGTAGTGACACTACATCAATTGCTCCATCAGTGATTGCACAGCCAGACTTGCACAGGGTCATAGCCCTGGATCTAGTCATGAGGAGAGCTCACCCAACAGACATCATTTACATTGAGGTAGCACTTTGCTTTCTAGTTAGGGCCATAGAAGTAGCAGTGCAGCTCCAGGCAGAGGTGGTTCTTGTGGTCAGACATGATGATGCTGAAATAATGGGTCTATATTACCAGATCGAAAACCCATTTCAGCTAACACCACAAGACCGACACGTATACCATGAACTGCAAATACACCGAACCCCCTAAACCGCAAAATTTCAAATCTCAAATTGTCATAGTCGGCCAACACCACCACACGCTACATACTACATACCCAAACATAATAAATAAAACACATACATACACTAACCAAACCCTACACTAAACCTTACATACATTACTATCTATGCACTTACCTTAACCCGCACCGTAACCCTAAGGTCCGTAACTATCGCACACTTACCCTACAGACATATTCCGAAACAAAACAAGTAATCCACCACATACACTTAACAAAACACTACTTCTACCTTACACTAAACCTTACATACATTACTTATCTATGCACTTACCTTAACCCTCACCCTAACCCTAAGGTCCATAACTATCGCACACTTACCTTATGGAGCTATCCATAACTATTGCACACTTACCTTACGGAGCTATACCACAGACGGGCCAACCATGATACTTTGACATTTTGTGTTTCATGGTTTGAATGTTCACCATTACCGTAGTTCACGTTATACGTGTTGGTCTTGTGGTGTTCACTGAAACAGGTTATCGATCTGGTAATATAGACCCAAAATAACTACTCTAACATACACATTTCACACCTGTCCAAGATAGCAGGTTGTAGTGCTGCCACATTGCTTCATTGTATTCATGCAGACACCTGTACTGAAAAAAAAAGTCACTTGCCCATACCACCTGAAAACACATGCAAACTGTACCTAAACAATACTGTTAAGCACTATACATCTGTTGTTGCTGGCACTGAGCATTGCATACTCTGATAGATATATGTTTCTTACCTGTACATGCTCACATCTCTGGTGTCAGCCTTGCCCTCATAGCCCCCATCCTGTGCAAATGATGATGACTACGCCATGCCCTTTGCACATGTGTTTGTGACTTAGGATTGTATATAAGTCTGATGCATACCGTGGATAGCTAATGCTTGCTTATTCCCAAGCTTTCATTTACAAATAAGCATTGCAGAAGAAAAGCTGCAGATTACTTGCTCATACTCATTTGTGAATAATTGCTTCTACAATTATTGAACATCGTTGTATTTCGGTTAGTATTTTCATAACAGCAGTGGAAGCAGTAGGTAGTTCAGTCTTTCTTCTCTGTATAATTGTACAAATGAAGGTATAATTGACCTGTTCCATGTTTTGTAGATGATGGCCAAATGAAATGCTTGATGAACAGTATTGTTTGTAATATGTAAGTGAATATAGCAAAAATCTGACATAGGAGTATTACTGACATAACTGTACACCTCAGACAAATGCTCTGCTTAGGGGCACATACATATTTCGTTATGAGAGTAATAAGTTCTATAACTTATTTTATTTTTCTTTACAGGTTCCACACTTACCTTGTCTTTATTGCTGTGTCCTTGGGGGGGTTGTCCCTGTCTGACACTATCAGAATGCAGCTATTACATGGTTAAGTGAAGGTTGCGCTGTCTGAAAGGGATCACTTTTCCTATTTGTATGTAGATGGGATCTTAGGTTTTGAGCTAGACAGAATATGTGGGCTATCCTTTGCCTCTTAGCCAGGACATACTGTACATGCCTTCTTCTTACAATACCATCTGCAACTGGTGGTCCTTCCTCAAACTCTTCATCTGTACCTGCTGCTGCTGACCCTGTCTGTGGCCCTTGAAACAGGGGTCCAATCCCTTGATGTCCTTGTTGAAGCTATTTCCTGAGTGTTAAATTGTGTAACGCGGCACAGAGTGTAAATATTTTGGCAGAGGTACCTGGGTCGTACTGCAGTGCACTTCATGATGTGTTTAGACAATGGGGAACCCACCCACTGGAACAAGGGTATATAAGGGCATCACAGGTGACCCAAGCATGTTCTATGATAATCCTAGTTTGAGTCATGATTGTATCCTTGCTCAGTGAAGTTGGGTGTCATAAACCAGGGCTCCAGTGAATAAACCGCATCCCCCATTAGATGACCTTGAGGAATGTAACTCCTAGCAATTCTGGTGTCCATCTCACAAAGTGCGCCTTATGTGTGAGTCATGGCAATTGCCTGGGTTACATACATAGATACTGTAGATGATCCCTCGGACATTATAGACAATCTGACAGTTTATAGAGTCCAAACATTTTTCTGTTCTCTGTTTCCCAGGTGGAGGGTTTATTTCTATGTGTGTGCAACCTATGCTGCCCAAAACTTCATGGAAGGGTGCTATTGCATAGAATTCCTGCATAGTTATTGCTGTCTCCTCTGGGGTTCATGGGAAACAGATATGGTCCTTTGCATGTAGTAGCACTGCATTTAAAAACTGATGTAGAATTCTAGAGTCAGATGCCTGTAATACCCCTGATATATCCCTTGTTTCCACTGGGATGAGTTCTCTATAATTTCCCTGGAGCCTGAAGTGGGGGTGGCAGAGGATGCATATTCCATTCAGTGTTTTCTTATCTATCATGTATTTCAGCAATTTCTGTCATGCAGGTTATGATAAGTAAAATGGTGTCTAACACCCTTCTACTTCTTCTTGTCTAAACTTATTTTGGCTAAACACCAATATTTCACTCAATTTCAAAGCTCTCACCCAAATGACCCTAAAAAATTCTGGAGTGCTATCAACTCCCTGCTCCACACTGGTTCTCTTACCATCCCTAACCCTTTACCCTTTCACTCTCCCACTGAAACTGCAGACTTACTCAACAAACACTTCATAGACAGCATCTCTAAACTCCTACCCTCTGGTAACTCTGCTCATCCCAACTCTTGTATGTCACCCTCACCTCCCCATAAACCTCTATGCTCCTCAGTCTCTCAGCCTTTTACCTTGTGACCTGTTTCTATTAAATATATCAAATCCCTGCTTCTTGAACTAAAACCATGCTCTCCATCCACTTATAAACTCTTCCCTAAATTTCTGAAAATTGCTGTTGACTCTATTGCATATCCTGTATTTATCTTAATCGACCGCTCAACTGCTCCATTCAGGAATCTACCATACCAGAAACATGGAAATCCTTCTATGCCACTTGTCTACACAAAGGTGGCAACTCTGTTGAAGCCTCTAACTACCAATCATTATTCTCTCACCGCTCTCTAATATCCTTGAAAAATGTATACATACTCAACTACTGTCCTATCTCATTTACGAAAATCTTCTCACCTCCTCACAACATGATTTCCTCCCTAAACACAGTACCTCAGCTGCCTTACTATCTTTTACTCAAAAGGTTGCAGAAGCTAGGAACAACCTCCTAGTCTCCTGTGTTTCCTTGATCTTTCTAAAGCCTTCAACACTGTGTCTCATCCCATTCTTCTTAACAAACTCTCAGACCTAAACCTCTCTCCTTCTACTCTTGGCTGGCTCCAATCCTACCTGACTGGCAGAAAACAAGCTGTTAGATGGCAGCAGGCTTTCTCACCCTTCCTTCCTGTTCAACAGTTGTACCCCAAGGCTCCATACTTGGACCGCTCCTTTTCAACATTTTTACCAACAACCTACATTCATCCTGCAGTCTCTCATCTGTAATACAATATGCAGATAACAGTAATCTCTTATCTATCTCCAACACTATCTCTGAACTACATACATTAACACAGAATTCCTTTATCTCTGCTGAAACATGCCTCAGAAATAATCAACTAACCCTTAACCCGAAGAAAACACAACTCTTTCTCTTCCTACCTCAGATACCCTCTCACCTTAAATCCAACTTTTCTATTTCCTCCCTAGATTACACCATTATCTCCCCTACCTCACACCAAACTCCTTGGGGTAATAATTGATGACCAACTAACATTTGACTTGCACATACAACAGGCCATCAAAAAAAAAACACCAAACACTTGGACTACTTTATAGGAACAAAAAATTCCTCACTTCTGCCACTAAATACACTATTGCACAGGCATTTCTCTTACCTAGTCTTCTATACGCTTTCCCCATCCTTACCAATATCCAAACTACCTCAATGTAGAAACTGGAACAAACATAAAACAAAATTGTCAGATTTATTGTAAACCAACTGCTCTCATTGTATCATTGCCTCTCACTAAACAAACTTCAGTGGCTGGAATTCTGCACCTTCTCCTACAATCACAACTCCACACTACCTTTTCCATACTCAACAACCCCTCTGCCTGCCCTGCTCTTGCCTCCCAGGTTACTCTCTACTCTTCCCCGGCCTCTCCGGAGTGCTGATCAGCATCTTCTCTCAGTTTATAAACCCAAAAGAAATATTGGCAAACTACTTTACAAACACTTTGTCTCACTAAATTGGAACAAAGTCCCTGTCTTTATTAGATCCAACCTTTCCTTTCTTCTTCCAGCTTTTCCCGGTTAGGGGTCACCACAGTGGATCACCTGTCCACTCATGATTGGCAGTGGAGTTTTACGGTGTCGAGTTGTCAGCCTGGCACCCAACCTTCCACAGAAGGCACACACACGCACACACGCACTCACACCTAGGGCCAATTTAAAGTGTCCAATCCACCTACAGCATGTCTTTGGGAGGAAACCGGAGCACCCGGAGGAAACCCACATGACCACAGGGAGGACATGCAGACTCCACACAGAAGGCACCCCAGCCGAGGATTGAACCAGAGAACCTCTTGCTGTGAGGCGGCAGCGCTAACCGCTGCACCACCGTGGCAACCCCATCCAATATTTCCTTTCCCTGTTTTAAAAAGGAGCTTAAATCCCACCTACTAAACTTGAAATTATGCCATTGCCTTGACCACACATAGTCTTAGTCTGTCCTACTGTATAACCCATTGCATCTCCTAACTTTCTTTCTCTGTTAGTAACTTCTGCTTAAACTAACCTCCTAAATCCTCAGGTCTACTACTATAGCCGTACTATAGCCCCCTCCTTTCTCTTCCCCCTCCCATTCTCCACACTATTTATTTTCCCCCACTTCCTGTCAATATATGTACATTTTCCTTCTTTTGAACGATTATCCTTTTATTTTTTACTCTTATATGTAGTAAATTTAGACCACTGCTATCAGTGAAACCCTTAATGTTCATATTTTTTTCTTTTGTTTTTCTCTTTATAATTAATTTTGTATTTGTATTGTTATTTTTAATAGTTGTTGTCCTGTATGTTTATCTTTGCTTATGTTTGCTGGGGTTCTTTCCCCTTGGGTCTCCACTGAAAATGGGTTGCTTACTATCAGTGCAATGCAGTTAATAACCTTTTCTTTTTTACAATTATTTTGTATTGTGATTGTTGTTTAATATTTGTATAGTGTCACTTTATCTTTACTTATGTTTGCTGGGGCTTTTCTCCTCAGGTCTCCACTGGAAATGGGTTTGTTTGCAAACTCAGTTGTACTAATCCAGTTAACAAATGTGAAACAAATAAATAAATGTCTGGCAGCAGTAGCAGCAGCATCTTAATTTAATGCTTGTTGCACACACAGCATAATGATAGCAGCAGCAACCGCTAACATGTTTTTTTTTTTGAGAAGAATCGTGCATGCATTCCAAAGAGTTTTGGTGTATACGACAAAAGCGTACAATAAGTGTACATGATCACTTTAGAGTTTTCTCAATAGCTCTACCATGTTGGTTGTGTTAATTAGCATATACTTCGGCTCTTTATGGGTTCATTAGCATATTCTCTTGTTACTTTTGTTTGGCAATGAATACTAAATAGTGTGCTACTGTACAGCTGTTAATGGATCCGGCCCACTAAGTTCTTGAGCCAGTGATCATGCAAATGCCAATACTAAGTCAATAAATAAAGACCCAGTGTTACCTTTCACTAGTAAAGGAATTCTCAAAGAAATAGGTTCATAGTTTCAAAGGTAAGTACTAGGCTAACGGCCGTGGGGCCATTGCAAGTCTAGACCAATGGTGTTCCCAGTCATCTGGCTTACCAGACGTTAGTTCCCTGTTCCCCTATCTAGCAATGCAATTGAAGTGATCCCCAGGGTGAATTTCCTATTTCCCATCCACACATCAAGATTTCTATTGAAGAGGGCCAGTGAGGTACTCTGCTTGATGTGAATGGGGAGTTTATTCCAGAGTATTGGAAGTCTCTGGGTTAGGACCTTATCCCTCCAGCAGGTTCTGTTTAATGTGGTGATAAGGTTGAGGTCGTTGGAGCGAGTAGCATGGAGGGATTGGGATTTTTTCAGATGAAGCATGTCTAGCAAAACTGGGCCAGACATGGCTCTGTATGTCAAGAAGAGATTGCTTATAAGTAGGCGATATGAGACGGAGTACAGTTTAAGTTTTTAAGTCTATCTGCATAAGGCACATGTTTGAGTCCTAAGATCCTCTTAGTGAATCAGAGAGGCCAATTTATGTTCAGGATAACTCAATTGCTTAGATGGGTTAGTGGAGCAGGTTTGAAGTTTATGTTAAAGAGACCCCTATCAGACTGTCCATAAGACAGACATCTCCATAACATTTTTAATGTTTCCAAACTGGATTGCTTCAATGGATTTGGAAATGTTTTCTGAAAACTGAAAAGTGACCTAAAATGTGCTTGTAACATTGACAAAGGCTAATCTCTAATCATTTTCTAATGCTACCCCTACACAGGCAATAGTTATCTTTTCTTATAGTTATTTTCCAGAACTGAGTAAAGGAAATCCACCAAAACTGTAAATATGTAAATAATTAAGTCCCCTCCTTATTTCATTTCTTCTTCTTCTATTTCTTTACTTCATATCCACATTACTACAAATTTAGAACTAAATATTTATTACTTATAACATTTTATAATTGACTCTTCAACTACTATAGGGTTAGTCTGGCTAGGCAGAAGCCCTTTATCAGCAGTGACCCAGGGAGAAAAGCTCCATTTGAGTACAAATATAGCAGTCTAGTATATATATTACACATCATATTCTAACAATAGAGTAATCAGAAAACTATTTACAATATTTACATTGCAATCAAGATTAGACAGTAGTTTTGTAGTAAGGCTTAACAGAGCATAGTAAACTGTGGAGATGAGTGTAGGTAATACAGTGGGGGTAAAGGAAGGAGAGAGGGAGGTTGGAAATAAGAAGCAGTGGGAAGAAGGGGTTAGAGGAGGGGGCTAGATATATATAAGGATGTTAAATAGGATAGTTAGATTTGGATGAGACTGGAGGTTGAGGATAGAAAAACTTGTGGAACTACAGGAGAGTGGGGTCTGTAATGTAGAATAATATGAAGGATAGAGGAGTAAGAAACAGGGATAGAATGGATATTTTTATGGTGGCTGACTACAGTGGCAGTACCAATGATTTTTGGGGTGGTTACCTATGTTTTTATTACTGGAGTGCTGGACTCTTGCACCTAGATTGTGGGTGAAAAGGGTCCAATGACCTGCCCACCTACTCACTTAACAAAGCACAAATAAAAATAAATAAAATGGAATGTCCAAAGTGAATGAGTTCACAGAAAGTCTAGGCAAAGCAAATTTTTGACCAAAATACATTTAACCAAAGTGCTAATGAGAAGACAGGACAGCATTATCGATCTTAGAAGGCATTTTCATTATTCATTATAATGTCTTACTTTTTGTACTTAAAGGAACTCCTGCCACCTTTCAAAGGCTCAGGAAAACGTACACCATGTCTTCAGCAGTGTTCACTGATGACATAATTTATTCAGAAAATGAGAATGACAACTATGCAAATTGTAAGCATTACTGGACTCTGAGATAGGCAGGACCTACAGTGAATACTGTCAAAACAAAGTACGTCATACGATCTTAAAAATACAGTAGTTAAAGGACCTCTTAAATGAGAACTCAGTGTCTCTCATCTGAAATAGGGAAATTAGTTTTATCCACAGAACTGGAGCAACATGTGCAAGGAACACTTATTTGTTTCTAGGCTTAATTCTGAAAATTACTAACAACTCCTCAGGGGCAGCCCGTGCTATTGGACTGCCGGACTGCAGCCCTCTTAACTGTAAAATAAAGAAAAAGTAAAGAAATAAAAAGAAAATGAAAAGATAAAAAAAAAAAATTAAAAAATCGCGGACTTTCGCGCAACTGGGAAACATGAAGAACGGAGCTCCCAAAAGTCTACGCAGTTTTAAACTGCATAGACTGTCCGGGAACTCACTGGGAAAACACGTCAGGGTCAGACTGCAACATCAGCAGTCTGGAGTTTGCTGCAGTCTCGTCGGGGGAAGATCTCGCAATGGGCAGGGTCTGGTGTGGATTGGAGTTTGCTGCAGTCTCGTCGGAGGAAGATCTCGCAACGGGCAGGGTCTGGTGTGAATTTGCATGGGGTTTTGTAGCTTACTCGGATGTATGTGTGGACAGGGATTTGGATTTATGGTGGTTTGCGGAAGATCTACTACAGGTAAGTGTGTGGACAGGGATTTGAATGTATGGTCTAGGGGTGTGTGTGTGTGTGTGTGTGTGTGTGTGTGTGTGTGTGTGTGTGTGTGTGTGCGTTTGGATGTATGGTCTAGGGGTGTGTGTGTGGATGTATGGTCTAGGGGTGTGTGTGTGGATGTATGGTCTAGGGGTGTGTGTGTTTGGATGTATGGTCTAGGGGTGTGTGTTTGGATGTATGGTCTAGGGGTGTGTGTTTGGATGTATGGTCTAGGGTGTGTGTGTATCGTCTAGGGGGGTGTGTGGCTGTATGGTCTAGGGGTGTGTGTGTTTGGATGTATGGTCCAGGGGTGTGTGTGTTTGGATGCATGGTCTAGGGGTGTGTGTGTTTGGATGGATGGTCTAGGGGTGTGTGTGTTTGGATGCATGGTCTAGGGGTGTGTGTGTGTTTGGATGCATGGTCTAGGGGTGTGTGTGTTTGGATGCATGGTCTAGGGGTGTGTGTGTTTGGATGGATAGTCTAGGGGTGTGTGTGTGGATGTATGGTCTAGGGGTGTGTGTGTTTGGATGTACAGTCTAGGGGCGTGTGTGTTTGGATGCATGGTCTAGGGTTGTGTGTGTTTGGATGCATTGTCTAGGGGTGTGTGTGTGTGTTTGGATGGTCTAGGGGTGTGTGTGTGTTTGGATGGTCTAGGGGTGTGTGTGTGTTTGGATGGTCTAGGGGTGTGTGTGTGTGTTTGGATGGTCTAGGGGTGTGTGTTTGGATGGTCTAGGTGTGTGTGTGTGTGTGTGTGTGTGTGTGTGTGTGTGTGTGTGTGTGTGTGTGTGTGTGTGTGTGTGTTGTGTGAAAATGCCCCAGGTGCAATATACTGGTGGTTAGACTCATGGTGGTGTGGTAGGGAATACCTCAGGCTTGAACCCTGTACCTTGTATGCAGGTGTTAAAGACTTGAATCCCCTACCCACCACCATTTATAAAAAAAATTGCAGATTTTTGCCTCATATTTGATCTGATCTGTTCCTCATATCTGTTGTTTATAAATGTTGCAATGCATGATATTTGATGGTGCAGTGGTAGCATTGTTGCTTCCCAGCTGCAGGTTTTCAGGTTTGATTATTGGCTGGGGTGCCTTCTTTGTGGGATCTGTATCTTCTCCCTGTGTTTGTGTGGGTTTGCGTTTGTGTCCTCCCATGTTACAAAGACATGTCTGCATTATTTCTTCCTGGGCCTCTGCTGAAAATTGTTTTTTTGTTCCAAGTCAGACTGTCCTGATTAACAAATGTTAAATAAAATTGACAGGCATTTGAGTTTCAGACTTCAGGTTTCTGAATGCTTAACTCCTTACATATTTAATGGTGCAGTGGCAGTATTGTTGCCTCACAGCTATAGGTTTTCTGGTTTGATTCTTGGCTCGGGTGCCTTCTGTGTGGAGTCTGCATCTTATCACTGTGTTTGTGTGGATTTGTTCTGGTGTCCTGTCATTTTACAAAGACATGTGTCTACAGTATTTCTTCCTGGGCCTCTGCTGAAAATTGTTTTTATTCCATCAGAAGTAAAATTGACAGGCATTTGAATTTCAGACTTCATATTCTTCAGAAAATACATAGTAAAACAACTTTTTATTCTAGCAATAAATATATAGTAACACATCCTTTTATTATAGCAATTTTCTAAGTTTATAAGATGACTATTTGAAAGTTGTCCTTATTTTTGGGACTGTATTACCCTGTTATTGGCTTTGTCCAGGTTTTTTATGCTAAGGTTGACAGCTATGGCAAGAACTGAATTCACTGAATATGTTTGAGGGCTGCATTCCCTCATTACTGGGTTTGTCCAGGTGTTTTGTGCTAAGAGGTTGACAGCTATGGTGAGAACTGAATTCATTAAATGATAGCCATTTAAGTTTCAGTCTTCCTCTCTTTCACAAAGCAGCTGATTTGGCATAGTGGTATGTTGCTCTGACTGTTTTGCACAGGGAACTTGGCAGTAAAATGTATGGTGGCAACACAACATTTTTCTTTCACAAAGCAGGTGATTTGGCATAGTGGTATGTTGTTCTGACTCTTTTGCACAGGGGACCTTGGCAGTAAAATGTATGGTGGTAACACAGCATTTTATTCTAGCAGCTTTCCAAGATTATACAAGCAATGTTTAATGTGTCCCTTTTGACCCACCCCAATAAATGTGGCTTTTTCCAGATTTCTGTGCTGCGAAGTTGAGATGCAGTTGAGTATTGAGTACATTTTACAAGGAGCTGAGAGCTGCAGGGGAAGAGAAGTTTAGTGCTGATTATGCTAAAGCAGCTTGCATTGCTAATAGCACAGCAGGTTGTGTACTTGCTTTTGATGCAGAAGGTTGTTGGTTCTACTCCCATAAGGGGTGAATGCTGCCGTACTGAAAGTTAAGATACTATTAGCCTGTTATCAGTTTGCCATCCATTTCCTATTGCAATATTACTAGCTTATTTTTCATGTAATTTAGGCAATTTATTCCTCAGGGGCATCAGACACTTTATTTTTCGATGAAACCATGAAATATAAAGGTGATTGCTAGCAGCAACCTCTTCATTACAGATTTATTTAATGTGGAATTATTTAGATTACTTTTTTACTACTTCAGGGATTGTGCATATTTACTGATAATGGTGGACTGTAGAATTGTGCATATTTACTGATAATAGTGGACTTAGAAGTTTGAGTAGACTTTTATGATGGAAATGTTCTGAATCGGGCAGTTTTGTCATTGGTGCATGCATTTTGTTTCATTGTTTACTGGAAAAATGTTCAAAGCAATAGGAAGGTGTATCAAAGAGCACATGCATGTTTCATATGCAAGGGGCCTATGATTTGAAAACAGCCCAGAATTAATCTTTATCTGCCACGGGTAAAATGTATTTTCTTTGAATGTGGGTTTCAATGTTGTTTCAATTAATGTGAGTTTCAATGGCAGAGAAGTTTTAATGCCAAGTTTGTTTAGCAGATGTCTTAGTGTTTGTGCTGTAAAATGCAAAATAAAACTTTCAAATGAAGTTCAAATCATCACAGAAGTAAATCAGTATGCAGATTAGTGTTTATGGTAAATGGAGTGAAATAGGCAAGTAATGGATCATTGGAATGGCTGCAGGGGGAGGCTCCATTTGACCATGGTTTTGTGAGGGGAAAGGGCGGCAAACAGGCAGCCCCAGCTGAACCATACCTCCCAACTGTCCAGATTTTCAAAGAATGAATAGATTTTTTGCTTCTTATTTTTGGTTTGTTCCTCATAAAATTTGTGGTTTTCTGGCAAATCATTTAGGAATTAAATCACTAAATAATGACACACTGAGTTTCAGACTTCATAACCTTCAGAAAAATGCATGCTAAAGTAAGACCTGTTCTAGAAACTGTCTCAGTTTATACAAGAGCATTTTTTAGTACTGTTTATATGTTTCCCCAATATATTTGGCCTTGTCCAGATTTATTGCATTAACATGTTGAGAGGTACATGCAAATAAATTGCTTTATAGAATTAGGCACAGCCAAACCTCTCAACTGTCCCTGATTTTGGCTCAAAATGTTGCTCTTCCCCTAATGATCCCTCCGCAAAATAGCAAGTTTGGAAGAAAACATGGAGGGTTTATAATTAAGAAATTACTGTAATAATCAGTTAGATTACTTTTATTTCAGAAATGCATGTAGATTCTTTTATTTTGTCAGCTGCTCAAGTTAGCAGTACTAATATTAAAGTGTCCCTTCTTTGACAGGTTCCCAGCTGTATTGTGTTGCTATTTTATATTTTTACATCACATTTTGGTCCATTTTTCATAAAATTGTGTTTTTTTGGCAAATTAGTGACAAATCATTAAAGACTGAAGTTAGAAAATAATGACAGACATTTGAGTTTCAGATTTCATACCATTCAGAAAATTCATACTAATGCAAGACCTCTATTATCTTTCTAAGTTTATAAGAACAATATTTTAAAAATTGTCCTGATTTTTGGGCCTTTGTCCCATTTCTTTGTATGGCTTTGTCCAGATTTCTTGCTCTGAGGTTGAGAGGTATGACAAATGTGTCAGGGCCATCACAAGTCAGCCAGAGACATTTCAAACTGTGACATACTTGTTGCACCCCACTCCCCCATGTAGTGACTCTGGATGTGTCGAAGCAAGGCAAGGAATAGTTATGCAGTGTAAATGTGCAGAGTATCCCCCCCCATCCAAGGTAGACACAAGTACTAGAATGGCTTTTCATCTGTCCTTGATTTTTACAGAATGGTCTGGTTTCTGTCATATTTTTGTACTGTTGACTTATGCTTATTACTCAAAGTGCCTGTTGCTCTGTGTTTAAGTAGAAATACTTTAATGACCATCAGGTAAGCTTGGCTGAGATTGCAAGATGCAAGTAAGCTTTAATAAGCATACTGTTAAATAATTGCCAACATTGAAAGCCTTTCTGTTGCCATATAGAGAATACTTAACTAGATAATGTATAAGCCTTGGGTATTGAAATGCATATGCCAGTATTTGTAATAAAGGGCAGGATTACATTATTTTAAGAGTCTCATTACACTTGGAGACTTCCAGTCATCTCTGCAGGCTTTACCCTTAAACAGAATGCCAATCGTGTGGTCCATAACCTGTACAGTAATCCTTTTAAGCAGTGTATCTTGAGCTTATTTCTTGTTTGCTTTTCATTTTTTACTTTGATCATGTTTTCCCCATGAAACAAGTAGATGTCAGGCAGCAGATCTTTTTTTGGATAAGGAACATTTTTACAAGTGGGGGCATCAGAGATTTCTACTTTCAGCATGTTACTTGGTACTTTAATAAAGCTGAATATACATTATAATTAGAACTGCAGTGCAAGAAGTGGTTTGAGTTGAGTGCTGCTTGTTTTTCTTATGCTTGATTTTGACTGGCATTCCATTAATGTATTTAAAAAAAAGTAATTTATTTTTTCATGCCTCACAACCTTTTTTGTTTCCATCTAGATATTAAGCTGTCATGCAGTCAATGCATTGAAATATTTTTATTCTTCTACACTTTCATTTTGTCTTGATTGGACTCTCATAATGACGGTTTGGCACCCAGGGCAGTATGTTTAATTTTTGTGGTTTTGAGCATTGCTCCTCCCCTTTCTAGTTGGCCGCACCCCTTCCCATTGACCCCACCCATTCAGCTGTCTCCTGCAGCCCCCCTTTGATTTGAAGTCACCAGCTGCCACTGCTCACCATGTTAGTGGGTTAGTAGAAGCATGAGGCAACAGCAGCTTTTCTGAAAAGGTGGGAACAAAACTATGTAAAACTTGCTACATAAACAAAAAATATATTTTAAATAGCATCCACAGATACATAAGTATAATATTAGTAAAACTAAAACATTCATTCAAAGTCTTTGTTGTGGGGTTGTGGACCTAGTGCAGGTGATCATGGTATGTGTTGAATGCACCTTGCAATGCATGCTCAAAGTCATGTTTCCCATTTTCTCGCCCATGTTTGTATTTGTGGAGTCCCCCCACAGCCCATGCAATGTTATTTTAGAATGAGTATTGTTTGTTTTTATTTTGTTGTTGTTTGAGTGTAACATTTCTTTATTCAGCATACAAATATTTGCCCGGTGCACAGCTTTATATTAGACTATTAATGTGCTATGTGGGGGACATTGTTGCTAATGGTAGTACTGGTTCATTTGTTGTTTCTTGGTTAATTTATTGACTTCTGCAGCCGTGCTGACTTTTTTGAGTCTTTTCACTGTTTATATATTTTATTGTCCATGTGTTGGATACTTAACCCCTGAGTTGTAAGCATTTCTTGTAAACAGTCGTCAGAACTGATGGGACAGTGATACTAATATTGACATATGTAGATGTCCATGTAAAGTAATTTAAACTTATCACTGCTGTCCTCAACTGCACCATGAATATGCCATGGAGTATTATGATATTAAAATGCATTTCTGTATCCAGTTGTGTTTATTTTATGCTCACATGTTTTCTGTTTTATTTGATAACACTTTATTGTTTGCAGATGTGTTTTGAAGTATATAAGCTGGTTTGGTTTAATATGTACAGTATGAGTGAATTATAAACATATACACATCTGTAATATGCAGGCTTCTTGTTTATTGTAAACACAGTTTTCTGCATCACAGGCCACAGTGTTGCAGGTGCACATTTTGGGGAGTCTCATCGTATTAGGGCACTTGCCAATTACAGCAAGTGTCAGAGAGCAAGTGTGACTCAAGCTATTAGCATATAAACACTGGTAGTAGACATATGCTTTCCCACTCCAGCTTTTGAGCATGCTGTTTTGACTGGATTCTAGATCTGTATAGCTGCATAAGTGTCTGTGCTTCTTGGGGTGTCATCATTCTCTCTTTTTTTAATTTCTCCATATCTTTTGGGTTTTTAATACCATGACAGGAATGGACGTAATTTCTAAGACAAAGGTTGATTAAAGTTCATGAAATTAGTATTGATTCAATCTTTGATGTTAGCCAGAAGTGCTCTTTGCAGCACCTGTAATGCGCCCAGTGATGACTCTTTCTGTAATTCATGCAGAGTTACATGTATCGGTAACATTTCTAAGCAAGATTGTAAAGACTTGTTTATAAGACCTGTTGCTCCTGCTACTATTGGAACTATCTAGGTATCCTTCCTCCACACTGGCCTTATTTCTGCCTGCAAATCCTGGGATTTTATGACTTTGTGTCTCTCTGTACATAAGACACTGTAGGTGTAGTAATTTCAATGATCAATGCTACTTTTGTCTTCTTTTCATGGACTACTATATTTGGTAATGGGTGATCTCATATGATTTAAACTTCACCATTTTCTATAATGCTTTGTGGCTTATGTTTCCAACGTTTTTCAGCTACTTCAAAATTACAATGTTTGCACAATCCCCAATGAAATGGTCTTGCCACATTTTTATGCCTTTCAGTATACAGTCCTTCTGCCATTAGCAAATCACAACCGGCAACAAGATGTGCAACTGTTTCAAATTCTGTTTTACAAAACCTACACTTATCTGCTTCTCCCACATGTTCAATGGACATTGTACAGCAATGTGTAGATAGTCCACTATCTTGGGTTGCCAATGTTAACCTTTCATCTTTTGGTTTAAGCTCACCTCTCCTTAACCATTTCTGCATTCAGTCCTGATCAACACGAGGTTGTTCCAAAAGTTTTCAATACTTGCAAATATATTTATGTTTTTTTTCACAATTCTTACCTTCTCATCTGATCCTTCACTTTATATTCTTTCTTTTGTTTTTTGGCAAATTCAGTTGCTGTCTGATTTTTATCTACTTCTGGTTTGATTTCCATTCCTGCTCGACACCAATATGATTCTGCTAGACTAAACACGTAAGTCACCTTAGACTTATTGTCCTCATGTTTTAAAACTTTCACTATGTTTGGTTCTTGCAAGGTCAGCAGATATGTATGCAGTCCTACGATTGCAAATGTATGCATGTAATCAATTTCAAGGAGGCTCATATCTCCTTCAGAATGGGGAATATATATATATATATATATATATATATATATATATATATATATATATATATATCCTTGGTATACACTAACTTTTATAAATCATTTGATGAGAATGAAGCATCCTTCTTGTTTTCCTGTCCAACCAATGTAACACCTTTTGGGACCAGTCAGTCAGTCCAAAACTGTAAGTTAGGACAGGAAGGACAAATTGGTTTATAGCTTGGACTTTGTTAGTAGATATCAAAGCTGTTTTCAGTATTAAATTTAGTCTGCTAAAATATTCCTTATTAAGCTTTATTCACATTTGTTCATGCCTTATTGTTGATCCTTCAATTCCCAAATATTTATACACTCCATCTAGCTCAAGTTCTTTTATATCCTTTTATATCCTTTCCCAAACTGACGCTTTCTTGGTGCTGCAGCTTTCATGCTTTAAAAGTTGCTTTTGCACATTTATCAAGACCAAATGATAAAATTATCATCTGAAAAAAAGTTTTGACCACTTGCAGTTGTGTTTTCAGTTCCTCATCTGATGAGCCATATGGTTTTAAATCATCTACAAAAAGAAGATGAGAAGTCTTTACAGTTTGTTATTTTCTGGGAGCCAAATTGTAGGCATGATGTAATATGTTAAGTAGACAGCTTAATGGGTTAAGGGCAAGACAAAAGAGAAGCGGTGACAAAGAGTCACCCTGGAATATCCCCCTTTGAATTTTTATCCCTGAGATAATAATTTGTCCTTTATTATGGAAGTAGTTTGCCACTGTTTCATGGTCGCTGCAATGTAATCAGTCAGTGTAGGGTATATCTTATACATTTTTAAGCAGTCTTTTATCCATGAATATAGGATACTGTCAACTGTTTTTTTTGTGGTCTATCCAAGCCATACTTAGATTCTTCCCCTTTTACAGTTCTCCATTATGATTTTATTTAACAGCAGATGATCCTTTGTTCCATATGACTTTCTTTTTTTACCCTTTTGTTCTATTGCCATGATTGAGTTTCCTTCTAAATTACTATAAACTATGTCAGCATCAGTTTCAGTGTATTGTTTATACCTCTTCAGTAGGCAAGTTATCAGTCTATAGTTTTTAGGATAGCTTACATGATCACTATTAATTAGGAGTATTGTTTTCCTGTTTTTAATCAGGTTGGTGTCTGTTCAGGGTGTGCATATAATAGTACTTACTCATGGCTAAATCTTCAAGGTACTGCATTTGGGCCTGGAGTTTTGTAATTAGGAGCTTTTCTTAACTTTGTTTCAATCTCTATGGATGTTACTTTATTCCATTTCATATCCTGTACATTTGAACTTCTTGTTCTTTCTTTTACTTCTCTCCACTTAGCATCTTTGTTATGTTCCACAGGATTTTATAGATATTTCTCCAAAATGTATCAGTTTCTTCTTTTTGTTTTGGTGGTGTTTTAATGTCTTTTGCCTTGTTTCCCAGTTCTCTATAAAACATTTTTGGGTCATTAATGAATTGTTTATTTTGTACATTTCCTTTATATTTATTTTCATATCTTCTAAGTTTTTCCAGCTGTGCTGAGATTTTAAGTTTATTTTCAATAGTGCACGATTGATCCTGATCTGTTCTTATGCTGCACATTGTTTTTATCACATCTATCTTTCTGAGTGTGTTTGGTGATCTGCTCGGTCTTCTATAGTATATGATAAAAGTAACCACCACTAACTTAAGTAAATCCAGTGAACTCCATAGGTATAAATAAAAGAATAAAATGTTACTGGAACCATGAACTACTCTAAAACCTCTGTAATTATCCAGAATAAAAAAAAATCAGAAATGCACATAGCAAGGTAAAATCCACATGTAAAATCCACTAGTTATTCCCCAGTAACTTTTTATTCTTTTATTCCTGTCTTCTGCACTCAGTGTTTTATAATTTTCCTTATTCAATACTTCCTTGATGGCATTCAATTTCTCCCCTTCATTTCCCTTACTGCTCTTTGTTGTTGTGGTAAGGCTTTATCTGTTATTAATTTAGCTGCACAGTATTATATACTATTTACTACTATTATATTGCATGAATCTCTATGAAGAGTCCTAATTACAGTGTTTGTTTTATCAAACTTTTAACTTTTGGGTTTTATTGACTTTCAGTAGT
>NC_056737.1:1232907748-1233012748 GCF_019279795.1 Protopterus annectens | reverse complement strand
GTGTTGCCTCAGTATATTGGAATCCAGTTTTTTTCCATTCACCCAGAAAATGCATTCCTAAAGCTGAAAGTTTTATTTTTCCAATCACATACAAGGTAAAAAAAGAACAGACAACAGGAATACTTTCCTACCATAGTCATGCAAAAGACAAAGAATGGTGGACCTTAATTAAGTACTTATACATTTTTTTGTAATAGGTGCCTGAAAGCATGAAAGGAACACTGTCTTACACTGTTAAGGAAAACAATGACAGAAAGTTGAGTAGGTGGAGTGATGACCATTTAACATGAAGAAAAGTATGTCTTTATAATTGTGATAATATATCCTAAGAAAAGAAGTTCATTTTACAGTTGTTTCCTGGCTTAACCATACATTTGCAATATTCCTTTGTTGTTGCACAATAATGCATTTTTTTGCAATGAATATTTGACATTCATTTTTAACAAGTATTTTATCTTGGTTCTTCCATAGTTTTATTCTGACTTTGCCAGAGATGGTCTGCACTTGTCACCCCTGGGATTCAGGTTACTGGCTAAGGCTCTTGCCACCCCTTTAGTGCCTTTTTTAGGCAAAGTTCAAAGGAAAAAAACACCACCATAACAGGTACAAGCATGCAAAATCTGAAGGTAATGCTACTCAATGCTAGAAGTCTAAACCTCAAAATGCACTCTCTTGAGGCACTCCTAAAAATGGAGAACATCGATATCGGTGCAGTAACTGAGACCTGGTTCAAGGCTCCAGAGAGCACCCCAGCAATACAGGCTACAACTCTTACCACACTTTTCGGCTACAAAACCAGGATCGAAACACTAAAGGTGGAGGATTGCCCATATTCACCAAGGATATTCACACCACCAGGTTAGTTTCCCAACACAATGCTTCTGAAATTCTCCAGGTGCAACTAACACTAGGTAAGACTGCAATCCAAATTGTAGCTTGCTACAGATTCCCCACCATGCCCCAAGATTCTCACTACATCTTTATAAACATACTGGAAAATATTAATATGCAACCAAACACACTAATACTGGGTGATTTCAACTACCCTGCCATTAACTGTGAAAACTACTCGTGCAACAACACCTTTGCCCAACAGTTCTTGGAATTCATAAATTCCAATGCCCTGTTTCAACTAATCCATAGTCCCACCAGGGGCTCCAATATCCTAGACCTGGTCATTACCAACATGGGAAATTGATGCTCCATACCTATGGTCACCCCCTCTTTGGTCATGTCAGACCATAAGATAATCACCCTTAACATCCACATCCCACCCCCAACCCCCAGTAAGGAAACCTCCATCAAAAACATCTCCAAGGCCAACTTCATCCTACTCAAGTCAGAAGATACAAACTTCATGACATCCACGCAGACGGAAACTGAAAGTTCGACTGCTGAGTCCTACACTAAGGCACTGTACGAGCACATCCACTCATGCATGAATCGTGCCATCCCAAACAGAACCAAGATGCTCTCCTCCAAAAAAAGGAAGCCAATCTGGTGGTCTCCTGCCATAAACAAACTTTACAACAAAAGGAAAAAAACTGTTGCAGAAAAGAGGAAAATCCCAGGATGGAAAAAACTCCCTTACCAGCCTCAGTAAGAAGCTGAGATCCCTCATAAAATCCTCCAAAGCTAGTTATGAAAATAAAATTGCCAAAGATTCCAAAGACAACCACAAGGCATTCTATAACTATGTCAAGAATCTAAATGGCAATTCTCAGATCTGCTCTGAGCTACAACAGAATGGCATTAAATATACTGATCCCAAGGATATTGCCAATATCCTGGCAGATCGATTCAGTTCCAACTTCACCCCCCCCCACCCACTAAACAGCCCATCTCAATACTGGAAGATTGCCAAATTCCAGTAATAACGGCCACACAGGTAAAAAACGCACTCTCCAAAGCTAAGTATACAGCATCCATGGGACCAGATGACATCCCGGGCTATGTACTATATGAACTACAAAATGAACTGACACCTCATCTAAGTGTCATGTTTAATCATACCCTCACCTCAGGCTTTGTGCCCACTGAGTGGCGCACAGCTACAGTTATCCCACTCCACAAGGGGGGATCCACCTTGGATCCCAGGAACTACCGCCCCATCAGTCTGACGAGCCAGATCTGCAAGGCCATGGAATGTATTATCATGGAACTTATAAACAAAGACATTGGCAACCTTCAAACACTGGACCCCACCCAGTTTGGGTTCGTGAAGGGCCGATCTTGTCTCCTGTACCTTATTGACTTCTTCAAATCAGTCTCCAGAGCCGTGGACGAGGGTAAGGCAGGCCACACAGCCTATCTGGACATCAACAAGGCCTTTGACACCATCCCCCACTCTGGAATCATAGATAAACTTACTAAGCTGGGCATTAATCCCTACATCACTCGATGGGTTGCCAACTGGCTTACTGACAGAACCCGCACTGTAAAAGTAGCTGACTCCAAATCCAGCTCCAGACAAGTGACAAGTGAAGTACCTCAGGGTTCTGTCCTGGGACCTCTCTTGTTTGGAATCTACTTCTCTGAAGTACAGGCCAATACTAAGGGACTCTGGCTAGCAAAGTTTGCAGATGACTGCAAACTGGGAGCCATTATTGAATCCCCAAATGATGTGGATACTCTACAAAAGGGCCTTACAGAAACAGATGCTTGTTGTCAGAGCCATGGACTCAAGCTCAATGCCAAGAAATGTATAGTTATCCCCTTTGGAAAAAAACATGTACCCATGAATTATCACATAGGCGGCAGTGCACTAAACACCGAAAGTGTGATGAGACTTAGGGACACAGGTGGACAGTGGTCTCACCTTCAATAACCACATCGCCACAACAGTCAGGAAATCCTTGTATGTGACACACCTCATCACTAAGGGCTTTTCATCCAGAAAAAAAAGAGGTCATTGTCCCACTGTACTCATCCCTCATTAGACCCATTATAGAATACAATGCCTCATTTGGTATGTAACTCTCAGACATCTGCAACAACTGGAAAGGCCGCAGAAATACCTCACTAAAAGAATCACAGGCCTAAAGCAGATGCCCTATGCTGACCACCTTAAAAAACTCCAACTATACTCTGTTGCATATCGTCTTCTCAGAAGTGATCTCTGCTTAACATACAAGGCCATGTCAAACCCAGAGCTGTTGGACATGCTACACTTAAAGAAATCCCAATCCCTCAGAGCCACACGCTGTAGGGATCTAAATCTTGTCATCACAATAAACAAAACATGCTGGAGGGATAGGTTCCTGACTCGGAGACTCCCCAGACTCTGGAATAGACTGCCCATACATGTCAAGCAGAGTGCCTCTTTGGCCCTCTTCAAAAGGAACCTTGATGATTGGATGGGAGAAAGGAAATTCACCCCAGGGATCACGTCAGTCGCCCTGCTAGACAGGGGTCCAGGGAAGTAAATAGTGTGGGAAGAAATAGCCAGGGAATTGTGATGGGTAGGCTTGTATAGGCCCTAGGGCCAATAGCCTAGTACCAACCTATGAACCTATGAACCTCTGAACACATGCTGAGTAAAGGATGAATAACATGAAGCCCATTTCTACTGACAATACATAAATCATTTAATTCAAATTTTCCTGGATTTTATTTTCATCTGCAGAAGATTTTTTTTTTCAAATCCATATTTTCTCACAGTTGCACTCTATATTTGGTTCTTTATTTGTTTATTTCCTTCTTACAGGAACCATCTGGTGAATCAGCCTGTTCCCTCTGCATTAACTCCAAGAAACCATTCACAAGATGAGGTTGTAAATGACAGGTTACTGATAAATTCTGTTTCAGGACATGGAAAGAACTCTCTAGAGATATTGGGGTATGATATTATCATAAAGGCTTCACTAGAAAATTACACTGATATCAAAGTTTAGTTTTATTTTAATGCAGGCTTCATTTTTCCATGTTACCCCTCTGGATTGCAGATATGGCATAAAGTTAAATTCCTTTTTATACACTAATTTATGGGGAAGTCACTGTGGTGTGCAGTTTTGTATAAATATGGAAATGAGTAGTTCCACATACAATCCCATTTATTAAAGTACTGATAATATTATAGGTTCATAGGTTGAGAACAGATTATTAGACTAACTGCTTGAGAGTTTTTACAAGCCTAGTCAACTTTATCCAGATTTTTTCCCAATTTTCTATCCTTAAGGGGAAGATCACAAGAGTCAGCAAGTGGGGTTTTGACAAATTTTGTACACTACCCTTGTCCATATGGGACATGGGTGCCACCTCAGGAGTGAATTTGTGATTTCCCATCCGTTGGTCTGGTTTGTACTTGAAAATGGTCAGGAAAGGACTGTGTTTCACATGAATAAGTAGTCTATTCCAGAGGAGGGCCAATTTCTGGGACACATATCTGTCTCTCGAACATGATCTATTCATGTTTATTATGTTTAGATCTTTGGAGTGGGTAACTCTTGTGCAGTTAGTTTTGTGAATGTGCAACATTTCCATCAGGACTGGGTCAGAGACTGCCTTGTAGGTCAGACACAGATCATCCCTCAGTAATCAATAGAAAATTGAACAGAGTGATAGAGCTTTTAATTGGTCTGCATATGGCATGTTGATTATACCCTGTATGCCTTTGCTAAGAAACCTCTGAGGATGCTCCAACTGTTGCATGTGCCTGTTGAGGTACATACCAAAGGGTGCAGTATAATCAATTATTGGTCTGATGAAGACCATGTACAGTGGTACTATGACATCCTTAGATTGGGATTCCATGCCTTTACTTATAAGCAGAGCCACACAGAATGTTTTCCTCACCACCATGGGCACATGGGGGTCACAGTTCAGATTACTATATATCTATTTGAGTACCCAGATCTCTCACCACTAGGTCCACTCTTAACGGGGTGCTATCAATGTTGTAATCTGCATGGGTATTTGATTTCCCAAATGTTATTTTATCCATATTCTGCATTTAGTTTGAGGACATGACTCTGATACCAGTCATTAGTTTGTGTCAGACCATTCTGTAGGATATTAACACCATTTGGCAAATCAATGATTGCCTCCAACTTGCAGTCATCTGCAAACTTTGTCAGACAAAGCCCACATACATTTTATATTTGAGAAGTATATCCCAAACAGCTGGGGGCCCTTCACTGAGCCCTGTGGAACTCTACTGGTGCCTGCCTCTTGCTGGATGTGGATTCCCCCACTCTGGCAACATTGTCCTAGCCAGGAGCCAATTGGCTATCCATCTGAAGATGTAAAGGTTTATGCCAAATGTTGTGAGTTTATCTATAATACCTGAGTGGGATATTGTGTCAAATGACATGGCCAGGTCAAGATAGGTGGTGTGTCCTGCTTTACTCTCATCCACGGCCTTGTTGACCTTCTCAAAGAAAAGTTCACCAGATGGAGCAGGCAGAGCCTGCCCTTGATGAAGCCGGACTGAGTTGGGTCTGGGGAATTCCTATGTATTTGTTAATCAGGTCCATGATTATTCTTTTCATAGCTTTGCATATAAGGCTAGTCAGACTTATGGGTCAGTAGTTTCCTGGATCTATTGATGGTACCCCTTATGCAGAGGGATGACTATTGTTCTTCGCTCTACTGAGACAAAGCCTCCCTGAAGAATGTAAACGACAGTCCACAAACACTGTAACCACAAAAGAGACACGGATGCCTGGAACTGCCCCCCCCCCAAAAAAAAAGGTTTATTGGATAAGCTCTTTCATCAAGTCAAATACAAGACTTCATCAGATCATTTCCAAAATAAAACCAACCTCATTTAAATACTGAAACAGTCACATGACTCCAAATTGACTCGAACATTTAAAGAGATAAAAGACACACCTATGCCTACCAAAAAATAAGATATTGCTAAAATACTTTCACATTAATAAAAATGGTTATATCCCCATAAGTAACTACATTGAACACTACATCTTAAATAATGTGAATGTAAAACATATAAGCACAATATATAAGAAAATAAATACATACAGTAATGAAGAAGGTATATATTATGTACACTTCTATAAACAGTATGTAAACAATTTACCTACAATGTGCCCTCAATTTTAAAACACATCCAATAGATGCCATTTCATTTAATTCTGGTTAACCAACAGCACCCAAACGTAAAACCCAATATAGTTCCCTATTCCCAAGTATCAACTGCCATGGACTACCTCTCACATTGTTTTTAACTTGTTCAATAACAATAAATTTGAAATAATGCCCCAGAAATTCAAGTATATGCCTATAAAGAGTATTAGTAGTTTTCTTTCCCTTGATGTCATAATTATGGTCATAAATTTGGTTCTTCAATTTACGCATAGTTTTATCTAAATAAAAAGCTGGGCATGCTTGGCATAAAGCCCCATACACCACACCCAAACTATTACAGTTGTAACTACCCCTCATTCTCAGAATGTAACCATTAATGTCGAACAATTCCCCAACATTAATATACATACAAGATGGACAACATCCACACTTATACATTTGTGGAGCTTTAGTAAATTCTTGTTTCCTAGGGGATCTTTCCACCAAGTTCTTTAAATTTGAATGCCTTTTCTACACTATGGTGGGTTTAATACTTATTTTAGATCGAATACCCCCATTCTCAACCATCATGCACCAATTTCTAAAAATAATAACCTGAACCTTTTGGTAATCCACTGTGAACTTGGTAATGAAGGATGGTCTAAAATGAGCTTTTTCTCCATCATTTACCACCCTCATACTTTGTCCAACTTCAATAGCCCCACCAATAAATATGGGTGCATTAACTCCACCACCCAAAATGGGGGAGTAGATACCTCATCTTCTCTTAGTCACAACTTCACCTCTAATCTCAAGGACAAATGTTATAGGATATTCCCTCTTGATGAACATCTCTTCGTAAAGGTTGCATTCTGTAATAAAAGCATTGAAATTGGACACCATCCTTGCGGCCCTCACAAATTGTCCTTTGACCACTGCTTTTTTCTGTGTTAAGGGATGAGAATGCTCAAAATGTAGAAAAGAATTGGAATAGGTGGGTTTCCTGTATATTGTAGATACATATTTACAATTCACCCGGTCCATCTGCAAATTCACATCTAAATAACAAATGATGTTATTACACATACCTATAACATATGAGAATTTTAAAAAATCTGTGGTGTTGTTGATAAACTCAAGAAAACCAGGGATAGTATCCTTACCATCTTTCAAAATAAAAAAAAAAAAACAAATCATCCAGGTAACACAGGCATAGCACACAATCCTGAAATCCCAAATGATTAAACAGAAATCTTCATTCCCATTCACACATGACAATGTTTGCAAATAAGGGGCTGCAAGCCGCACCAATTGCAACACCTGTTTCTTGTAAGAAGAATTGTTCATCAAAGTAAATATAATTGTTGTTTAAAACAACTTCTGTCATCTCAACAAATGTATTGATGTGATCCTGTGGTATCCCTTTCCTAAATAAATATTCCTGAAACCAATCAAAGCCCACGTCATGGGGTATCACAGAAAATAAATCTTTTACATCAGTTGTAAAAAATACAAACAAAGCATCAAAACACACATTGCTACCCCTATCTAAAAAAATCCCATGAGCCAATGCAAAGATGTTTTTCTTGCCTGTAAACTACTTTTAGAATTAAAATACTTTGCAAAAGAAGAGGTAATAGAGTTATGGGCTTCCATAATAGGATGTAACTGGGGACCTTTCAATTGTTTATGTAATTTAGGCAAACCAAAGATGGTAGGAATAACAGGGAAACTCATTTTTAAAAATGTAAAATCATCCAATGAGATACATCCATCCATCAACATATTGCTCAATTGCATATAAATCCTATTATAGGCAATATTAACTTCATTTCTTGTGTTACTGAACAAAATACGATACATATGTTCAACATAATCATGAATATCCATGATAGCAACCCCCTCCACCCTTGTCTGGTTGCATAACCCTGAAATTCTGCTGGTGAAGATTGTTTAACAGTTCAATTTCCACAGTATTCAAGTTGTTGACAACATTCCCACAGCACCTAAAAAGGTGCCTGAGATCTAACTCACACAGTTTTTCAAAAACACTGAGGGTGGGATGGGTCGGTGGATTACATGTACTAGGTATCCAAAGTTCACTAGTCAAACCATGACTACTATTATTCAAAAAAAGGTTCAAAATTCAAATTCAGTTTTCTAATAAATAATTTTAAGTCCAACAACACATTAAAAATATTCATTCTCACATTTGGAACAAATGTTAGTTCTTTGGTAAACAAATTTGCCACCTCCACAGTATAATTACATGAACTGTAGTTAAATACCTTGAAATCACCAGTTTCATTAATGAGAATATACGGTTCATTCTCATGGACTACCTCCGTGATTGATTCCATTTCCAAGTCTGCTGTCTGGCTGGTTATGGACTCCTCTGCTGGAACCGAGGTGAATTCCAATGGTGGTTGGTTCCCATCTGACAGCCTTCTTGAGTGTATTCCCTCTCCCTGATCCGCTCTGAGTGTCTCAGGCCCAGTGGGTCTAAAGGGACATCATTTCTGTCATTAATTGCCTCCTGAAAATTCATATCTGCATCCTCATTATTGGCTGAACCCGAAAACTGTGCAGGATACTGGCCCCATTGTTGAGATCCAGGCAGCTGTGGATACACCTTCCCTGCTGATTATTTATCAAGGTCCCATTTTAATTTATCAGTTTTCCAGACTTGATATTATTAATTACATTATCAGTTTTACTGAATATTTGATGGCATTCCATTTGGTATTGTACAAAAAGCAGGTCAGTTTTAATAGCTGCATCAAGATCCTTGATGTCTTTAACAAGTTGTTCAATAGTTTGAACATTGTGTTTGACCAATACTTCCAAGTATTCACAGCCGTGACAGTCAAACAACATCAATAGTTCCCAATGCAACACAGACTCCCTTAATAATCCAGAAGGGAATTTTCACATTCTGAGCCCCTTGGGCACCTGTTTCCACTTAATGCATTATAATAACCATGCATTCTCCATTTGCAGTTTACGGGTTTTCAGCAGCTGATAATGGTATAAATCCAACCTTTCTTTTAAAGACCTGCCATTACTTGGAACTGAAATTGTGAAAAGGATATACTTTGTTGTAGCCAGTCATGCAGGTTAGGACTACCATTGTCATGTTGCATTAAGGCAACCAAAGTCTGCCTGCCTTGTCATGGACAACTAGAGCAACTTGCTCCACCTGGATTGCCACTGGTAATTTCAGACAATAGGGGACCCCTCACCATATTGATCACCATCCGTTGAACCTCTCCAGCCAAAAAGTCCACCGTCTGTGTCAGCTGTTGAATCAGTAACATAAGCTCACCTATACTTCTATTGGATTCATCACGAGATAATAACAATTACAAAGCGGGCACACAACCAGAAGCCATTCTTACCACTGAAAACAAAACAAGAGTATAAACGACAGTCCACAAACACTGTAACCACAAAAGAGACATGGATGCCTGTAACTGGTCCCCAAAGGTTTACTGGATAAGGGCTTTCATTGAGTTAAATACAAGACATCATCAGATCATTCCCAAAATAAAACTAACCGCATTTAAATACTGAAGCAGTCACATGACTCTAGGTTGGCTTGAACATTTAAAGAGATAAAAGACACACATATGCCTACCGAAAAATAAGATATTGTTAAAATACTTCCACATTAATAAAAATGGTTATGTCCCCATAAATAACCACATTGAAGACTACATCTTAAATAATGTGAATGTAAAACATGTAAGGCACAATATATAAGAAAATAAATACATACAGTAATTAAGAAGGTATATATTGTGTACTCTTCTATAAACAGTATGTTTCATCACCGCCATATCATCAGAATTTACAGGTCCTCAACCATGAACAATGAAAACCACTCAGCATGCTTAAATTTACTATTCACCCCAACATG
The DNA here is from genome assembly GCF_019279795.1 of Protopterus annectens. Taxonomy (NCBI): domain Eukaryota; kingdom Metazoa; phylum Chordata; order Ceratodontiformes; family Protopteridae; genus Protopterus; species Protopterus annectens. The sequence goes on along the minus strand of NC_056737.1, from coordinate 1,233,002,802 downwards.
CTACTCATGGATGATTTTAACTACCCCTCCATAAACTGGAAAACATACATGACCACTAACATGCTGGCTTAGAGATTTCTGGACATTGTTAATGTAAATGCTCTGGAGCAGCTGGGCTGCATTCCCACTAGGGGCTTAAATATCCTTGACATAGTATTAACAAACATGGGGTAACATTTCACTCTTCCCCCCAGTGTAATGTCTTCATTGGTAAGATTGGATCATATCAGTCTCTTTTGAAATAAATGTAATGGTAGAGCCCCCATCAAACCCTAAAACTCTGAAGAGGTTTTCCAGTACAAATTACCTTCTATTAAGTGATAACATAGGTAATTGTAAAGCTCCCCAAGCCCCCAAAACATGGAGGCCTATGCAGAAGTATAGAGTGTAGCAACTACTAAATGTTCAAGGACAGTCCTATTCTCATAGCACATAATTCTTCTACTTGTGAGAAATGCATCTACATCAGCAAGTTGGAATCCATGCTCTCTTGCACGACAGTCAGTACTCCTGACAAAGAGGAGATTGCCAGCACAAACACCACACCACCCAAATTACTGAGCCAAGCACAACACACACCCAGCTATGCAGGGGTCCTCAATAAAGACTTACCTAAACAACAGAGACTCCCAAAACACACAAACATTCCACACACAACCCTAGTCACAGCGGACATAGTAGACAACACACCAGTGTCTCACAAACACAGCTTGTTAGGCATAACAGTAAACCAATGCAGCCCATAAGGCATAACAATAAACCAAACAGACTAGTCATTGGTGACTCAGTAGTGCGAAACACTGATGCCCACCTTACCTGGCTCAAAAAGGAGAAGGTAACCATCAGCTGTCTGTCAGGTGCCAGAATCCACCACATCATGCATGCATGTAAGTCTCTTCACAACAGGTACAAGTATGTCATTATCCATGTTGGTGTGAATGACTTGAGACATACCTCCCTGGACTATATGAAGAGAGACATGATTGAGCTCTCAGAGTATGTGTCCCAGGCAGGTATGACCCTAGCCCTAAGCAGCATCTTAGATTTACCAAGAATGATATCACAATACCAACAAAAAATAATTGACTTCAACAATTGGCTTGGCTTCTGGCGTCTTTCCAAGGGGATCCATTATCTGTCTGCCTGGGATGACATGGTCACCAGGCCTCGACGCTTTGCCAGAGATGGCCTCCACCTGTCACCTCTGGTGTTCCGGATCTTCATGAATGCTTTTGCCTCCGCCAATTTACCTTTTTAGGCTATGTCCCAAAGACAAATTTTCCAACATAAAAGATCTGTAAAAAAGCAAATTGAAGGTCACGCTGCTTAATGCTAGGAGCCTTAACCTGAAAATGCACTCACTGGAGGCTCTCCTCACACTGGACAATGATGATGTCTGTGCGGACACAGAAACTTTGTTCAGGGCTGCGGAGAGCACCCCTGCGTTAACAGGCTATACCTCATTCCACACTTTCTGACCCTAAAATAAGGCCGGAAAGACTAAGGGTGGTGAAGTCTCTATCTTTACTAAGGACAGGCACATCTCCAAACTGCTTTACCAGCATGACACACTGGAATTACTCCAGATGCAACTGACAGTTGGCAAGACACCCATCCAAGTTAAAGCCAGCTATAGACCACTCTCCATGACTCAGGACACTCACTTCTCCTACCTGGACCTACTTGACCCCATCAAGGTACCTCATAACACCCTGATCCTTGGTGACTTCAACTACCCCACCGTAGACTGGATGAACTATTCCTGAAATAATGCACTCACCCAATGATTCCTTGACTTCATCAATTCTAACACACTAGTCCAGCTCGTCTCATCCCCCACAAGGGGAGATAGCATTCTGGACTTGGGGGGCAACCGCTGCACCACTCCCATAGTATGTTCTTCTCTGGTGAGATCAGATCATCAGTTTGTCTCATTTGAAGTTCCTATCCCACCCAACCCCTCCCCAGCTATAACCAGGCTAAAAAACATCTCAAAAGCAGACTAGAACCTCCTAAGGGAGGCTATCAGTAGTTTCATACCACCTTTCCCTCAGAGGATGCAGACAACTATGCTGAACAGTACGCCAATGCATTATACAAGCACCTTTACAACTGCATGGATTCAGTCATACCTAGCAGAACTGAAATATGCTCCTCAAGGAAACAGAAACCTGTCTGGTGGACATCCTCTATTAACAGGCTTTACAACAAAAGGAAGAAACTGTTGTCCAATGGCAAAAAAGGAACAAAGGAACAAATTCTAAATTGGTAAAACTCCCTCCTCAGCCTCAACAAGCAAATTAGATCACTAATGAAAACCTTCAAAACCAATTATGAGTTGAAACTAGCCTTTGAAACAAAGGAAAACCACAAGTCCTTCTTCAGTTATGTCAGGAACCTCCATGGCAAAGCCCAGGTTTGTTCCAAATTAGTACTTAATAGTACTACTTACACTGATCCTGTTGACTTAGCCAACCTGTTAGCTGATAGGTTTAGCACAATTTTCACCCCCTATCACCCCAAACGACCATTCAACATCTCAATAGTTCTCCCACATCTCACATTTCTGTAGATCAAATGTTGAAGGACTTATCCAAGGCAAAGAACACAGTTTCCATGGGACCTGATAGTATCCCAGGCTGTATTCTGCACCATCCCCAGCAAGAAGTAGCTTCACCATTGAGCACCCTATTCAACCACAGCCTAATTACAGGCTTAATTCCAACAGAATGGAGAACTGCCATTGTCATCCCCTTGCACAAAGGTGGTGCCACTTACTGACCTGGGAAACTATCATCCTATTAGCTTGATAAGTCTGATTTGTAAAGCCATGGAGTGTATTACTATTATTATTATTATTATTATTATTATGGATCTCATAAACAAGGACATAGGCAATCCCACCCAGTTTGGATTAATCAGGGGCAGATCTTGTCCACTGAACCTGAATGACTTCTTTGAGACTGTCACCAATGCCCTGGATGAGGGAAAGTCAGTACATGCAGCTTACCTTTACTTTACCAAGGCCTTTCACACAATCACCCACTCAGGCATCATTGACAAGCTAAAACAACTTATCATAAATCCCTATCTTGTCAGGTGGTGGCCAACTGGCTCACCAACAGGACCCACAGGGTCATAATAGGTGCCAACACCTCCAACAGCAGACCTGTCACCAGTGGTGTTCCCAAGGTATCTGTCATGGGACCCCTACTTTTGGCATCTACTTCTCAGAGGTCCAAGCAAAGACAAAAAGGCTTTGCGGCTGACCAAGTCTGCAGATGACTGTAAGTTAGGTGCTGTCATTGACTCCTCAGATGACGTTAACATACCACAAGAAGGTCTCACAGCTACAAATAACTGGTGCCAAAGTCATGGCCTTAAGCTAAACACAAAAAAAAAATGTATTATCATACCAATTGGCAAAAACATGTCTCCTACTGATTACCACATCAATGGCAACCCCCTAAGCACATAACCTGTAGTGAGAGACCTGGGTACTCAGGTTCACAGGTTCATAAGTTCATAGGTAGGTACTAGGCTATTGACCCTAGGGCCTATATAAGCTTAGCCAAAAAGATACCCTGGTTTTTGCCAGCCAAGAAAATCATTTTCCTTTGCCCCTGTCAAGCAGAGCCACAGAAGTGATCTCCCGGGTGAATTTCCTATCTCCATCCAATCATCAAGATTTTTCTTATAGAGTACTAATGTGGAGCTTTGTTTGATATAGATAGGTAGTTTGTTCCAGAGTATGGGAAGTCTCTGGGACGGGAATCTATCCCTCCAGCATGTTTTGTTGATTGTGGTGACAAGGTTTAGGTCACTAGAGCATGTAGCTTGGAGGGATTAGGATTTCTTTAAGTGGAGCATGTCCAACATCTCTGGGTTTGACATAGCTTTGTATGTTAGGCAGAGATCACCTCTGAGTAGGCAATATGTGACGGAGTAAAGCTGGAGTTTTTTGAGACGGTCTTCATAGGGCATCTGTTTAAGGCTGGTAATCCTCTTTGTGAGGTATTTCTGTGGCCTTTCCAGTTGTTGTAGATGGCTTGTGAGGTACATATCAATAGGTGTGCTGTATTCTATAATGGGTCTAATGAGTGATGAGTAGAGGGGAAAAATTACCTCTTTTTTCTTGGATGAGAAACTTTTTGTGTTGAGGTGTGCCACATAGAAGGATTTCCTGACTACTGTGGTGATGTGATTATCAAAAAAGAGACTACTGTCCACCTGTGTCCCAAGATCTCTTATCACACTATCGGTGTTTAGTAGACAACCGCCTATGTGGTAGTTCATGGGTACAGAGTTTTTAACAAAAGGTATTACAATGCACTTTTTGGCATTGAGCTTGAGGCCATGGCTTTGACACCAGGCATCTGTCTCAGTAAGGCCCTTTTTTAGGATGCCCACATTGTTAGGAGGTTCGATTATGGCTCCTAGTTTGCAGTCATCAGCGAACTACGTTAGCCAAAGACCTTCTGTGTCAGCCTGTACTTCAGAGAAGTAGATACCAAACAGGAGAGGACCCAGGACTGAACCCTGTGGTACTCCACTTGTCACTGGTCTAAAGTCAGATTTGGAGTCTGCTACTTTCACAGTGAGGGTTCTGTCAGTGAGCCAGTTGGCAACTCATCTTGTGACATTGGGATTTATACCTAGTGAGTTTATCTATAATTCCAGAGTGGGGGATGGTTGACAACAATCTAACAATTAACTGTCTTGTGGCAGCAGTGGTCAGAAAAGCATTTTACTTGGTTCATCTCATAAGTAAATGGATTGCATCCAGAAAAAAGGAGGTTATTACCTCTCTGTACTCCTCCATCATTAAGCCTATAATTGAGCATAATGTCCCATTTCGTATGTACCTCTCAAACACCTGCACTGCATCAACTGGAAAGGTGATAGAAATACCTCATAAAGAGAATCCATGGCCTCCAACACCTGTCCTATGTGGACAGGCTCAATTCACTATCACTCTACTCGGTATCATACAGATTGCTAAGAGTTGATCTGTGTCTCGCCTACAAGGGAATATCGGACTCTGCACTACTAGAGATGCTCCATATCCATGTCTAACTCCTCATACATTACCCGCTTGGTAGGTCTAATTCTAAACAAAACCTGATGGAGAGACTGGTTTGCCTCCCAGAGGCTGCCCTGTCTCTGGAATAGACTTCCTATACATGTCAAACAGGATACCTCGCTGACCCTCTTCAAGCACAACCTTGATGAGTTGATGGGAAACCACAGATTTGTCCCGGGAGTTCCACATTTGTCCCTCACTGACAGGGGCAACAGTTGCTTACTGAGGGTTCGTTTTTGGGGATAAACTTTTTGCTAGGCCTGTAAGGGCCCCAGGACCATTAGCCTAGTAACTTCCTATGATCCTATGATCCTAAGGGACTTGCTTGTGGAGACATTGTGATGTCTAATTTTATGTGTAGTGGTTAATGTTGACTTGGTTTTGTTTGCATGTGGTTCAGAGGGTAGTGTACAGGAGGCCTCTGAGGTTTTGGTCAATTACTTGTGAGTACCTCCACATATGTGGGTTTATGTGTCAAGACCCTTAGTGAGGGAATGATGTACATGTGCTAACAAACTGTTAGTCATTTTATTTGTCTGTATGTGAGAGTCATGTCTCATTTTTTGTAATGTAAATACATTTCTCACATACTGCGTTTGCTTGTTTCAGGATTAAGTGGTTGTCGGTATACATGAGAAAATTGCTACACTGGATGTCCATGTCCACCAAGCTGGTCACAGAGACAGCAGGAAAGTGCCTATCCATAGTTTCATCTTTTTTTTTCATATGGGTTTAACCAGGAAGAAGAGTGGAGAGATTTAACTGTACTAGGATGACAGCACATAGGCAAAGAACGGAGACTGGATCAGGTTGCAGAGATAGTTATTCTGATGGAAGTTTTAACTTTAAAGCATCTGTACCACCTATACAGGGCATCGCTAACTCTCTCTGTATGAAGATCAGCTTGGCACAAACACTGGGCTTATATAGAATCAGAAAAAAAAAGTTTTACAACAAGGCCTACAGAACAATTAGTATAATACACAATAAGCTTTCAGCCAGCAGCCCCAACTCGGATAGGTTTACTATAGCACAGTTCTTTGAACAAAGTGAATCCGCTTAGGCTGAACGCTAACTATAGCACAGTTCTACCACAAGAGTGGAGTCAGAAAACCCTCTTAATGTAAAAATGCTGGTTTTGGAGCTGTTCAAGGAAACAACACAGTTTAAATAATACAGTCCTGTAATTAGCAGACACAATGTAGTTAAGTGCTACAACAGCAGTGGAAAGAGTTCAGCTTTGAAACTCTACTAAAATATGAGAAACATAACAATTAATGAAGAATTCTTATGAAATACAGTAAAATTAATCAGCAGAAGTGCAAAATAGTACTTACTTTCATGAATTTTCAGAAGATGGCTTTATATGTAGCAACTTCTCTGTAATTTTTATATGAAGTAGCTAAACCAAGAGCAGCTATGAGGAATTGAGTACAAACCCATGCAAACAATGGGCTTATATGGCATCAGAAAAGTAAGTTTTATTACAGCAAGATGTACAGACCAAAAGCCAGCAGCCTCCAACTAAGATCAGTTTGCCACAACATACGTTTACCCTAAGAGTACAGTCAGAAAACATCCAATGTAAAAATTATGGTGCAGGGAAACCACACAAGCTAGATACTACTGTCCTGTAAAACTGGAAATACAATGTAATTAAGTACTACAGCATTAGTGGAAGCAGCTTTAACATTCTACTAAAATTTGAGAAATGTAACAATTAATACAGGAGTCTTAGAAAATACAATAAAAATAATCAGCAGAAGTGCAAAATGACACTTAATTTTCTTTTTTTAGTAGGAGATGGCTTTTTATTCAACAGATTATCTTATATTTTGGTGGGTTGAGCTGAAACCTACTGACTGACTGCATCCTTAGATCAGGTACACTCAGCAATCTTAAAGCATGCACTAGTGATAGTAGGACACTAAAGAGAACACATTATGGACCTATCGAGGGGGTTAGACTTCATTATTTGAATATCTACACAGCCTTCTGTGTTTGTTTTGAGTTATTAGGTTATGGGAGTATTCAAGGGGGGTATTTTTGATGGTTTTCATTAAAACAAAAATTCATATAAAATGTGATATAGGTTCAAATGGAGATGACAAGAAGCAAGTGTATAAAGGATGAACCTGCCAAAAATTCATGGGTGAATGTAACACAAAAGCTAAAAGGAGACATTTAAAAAGTTGACATATATAATACCTGTGTATTTGGGAATGAGCTAAGCTTTTGCCAAGGTTCGAGTCCTCAGAAGGACTTTTTACAGTTAGGTTCTAGGAGCCCGCAGTCCTGTTGCTTTGTCCAAGTAGTCCTCAGAAGGACTGTTGAGTTTTGGTGGTTCAAACATATGAAGGATGTGGTGGTCCTTGAAAGGACTGAGCTAGTCTTGACTATAACCTTTGTAGTCCTGATAGGGACTATGTTGGCCCTGAGAAGGGTCATTGGTGGTCTTGAAAAGAACCCTTGTAGCCCTAATAAGGACTATTGTGGTCCTAAGAAGTGTGAAAAAAACATTGAAATCTTGCAAAGGACTGTGGTGGTCCTTAAATAGACTATTGAATTCCTGAAAATGACTGTAGTGGTCCTGAAAAGGGTCTTTGTAGCCCTAATAAGGACTATTGTGAGCTTAAGAAGGGTGAGGTGGTCCTGAAAAGAACCGTTGAAGTCCTGAAAAGTACTGTGGTAGTCCTCATAAGGACCTTTGTAGCCCTAATATGGACTAATAAGGACTAATGTGGTCCTAAAAAGGACCGTTTTTAGCCCTAAAGACTGTGAGGATGATGAACAGGTTGGTCCTTATAAGGACCGTTGTAGTCCTCAAAAGGACTGTGGGTCCTAATGATCTCAGTAGTTCAATCAGGGCCCTTAACCTGGTTCAATTTGGTCCTTATAAGTGCCTTTGTGGTAAGGTACATTTTGGATAAAAATAGTCCTGAGAAGGACTTTTGGTAATCGCTCTCTTAGTGTCAAGGCTGAGTGCTCCTTATTAGTATCAGTCCTCAGTAGAAGCTGTAATAAAAATAATTAAAACAGCCCAAAAGGCAAAAACATATAAAGCAAAAATGAAAACTAACACAAGCATACACTTTCGAAAAAACAGGTAACAAATAGTAGAGGAATCTTTGGTTGAAAGACCGTCTAAGTGCAAGAAGTTAGCTGGAACACAATGACACTGTAGACAGGTTATGTCACACAGCGGTCCTTTATTTCTCAGTCTTGGATGAATACAGATGTGAACGTTCTGCTAGCATTGTTCTGAGTATACCATGCAGTCATATCTGACTGGCTTTTGTACACTTAGAAGTAGGCATGCATATGTCACTAACCAATCACCATGAGGGTGGCTACAGGGGGGAGTGACCTTTATTCTGAGAGCCCCTTCTGGTGGGAGTGGTTAGCATGTTACAATAGAAGTTATGGCAGAACTTTCAGTGTCTATATGTTGAGTTAAACATTCATGATAAAAGTTAATTGAGAACAAGTGTATAATATCCAAATTTAGGCAAGACCACAGGAGAGAAATTTCCAACTTAAAAACTTAAAAAACACACTTAGAAAACATAAAACTTATCACAAAGACATAACACATACAATCGCATATTAAAATGTTCATCTGTTTTGGATTCTAAACCAGTTTCTAGTGTTAGGTGACCTAGATTTACCAAATTTTAAATAGGTTTTATTAAGGGATGGATTCAATTAAATTTGAGTATACTCAGGGAGGTTGGCCAATGCTTTCGTGTGTAACTTCATCAGGGAGATGTTTGTGGAGGTCTACAATGGCGGTTGGATGCCATTTTGGGAAGATAATGCTAAAAAATACTAAAAAATAAAAATGAAAAATAGTAAAAAAGTAGTAAAACATACTCCCCAGGATTCAGCAAGCTCTGCATGGTGTGCAGGAATAGTGCAAGAGCTGCTGCACCCAACATGGCTGCAGAGCAATCCAGAAATGAGCTTCTGGCACGTGCATGAGAGCTCCTACACTATTCCTGCACAGACACAACTGCTATATGCTAATTACCCCATTTGCAGGTGAAAACCATGCAAATGACGTGAATTTGTGATCCAGGAAGCAGGCAGGCATTTGTGCAGAAATAGTGTAACCTGCAGAAATGTATTCATTTACTAACCGAATACATTTCTGCAAATTAGAAAACGGAGGCATGGCAGCTCCAAAGAAAGCATGTATTCAATGGAGTAGGCATGCCAATGGCTAAATATATGGCCATTGGCATGATAAATAGTTGCAAAATTATAAAAAATAGCTTTCATTTTTTTTGGCTGATTTCGGCCATTTAAGCGTAGGGCAGTGGTGCACAAATGGGATCGGGCCAAAAATAAGAAAAAAAGTGTAAAATAAGCTTTTAAACCCAAATCAGCATTTTGCCATGATAGTAAATGACATGCATAAAACAACAATACCAGGGAGTAGTGGTTGCTAAGGGGAAAGGCTGAGTGTGAGTGTGGTAGCTATGTAATAGCATTCTGTTTTATTCAAATGAGGGGATTGATACTGAATCACAGATTTCCAGTCAGTGTTACTTTGCACCCAACTGTGTAGGTGCAGCAATACCACAGTGCAAGTCTAAGAGCTGAATCACTTCATAAGGGGGTGTGTCATGCTTGCTGTAAGCTCACTGGAGCTCTGTGGCTTGTGTTTGCCCTTAGCTAAGCGCAGCAAAGGAAGGGGGTGTGTCAGATGTTCCTGAGCACTGTGTACATAGCCTAAATGGGTGTGTGTGCCATGCGCCAGGTTTTCACCCCCCAAAAAAAAACAAAAACAGGAAATAGCAGCTCTATGCACATCTGAGCACTGGGTATGCGCGGCACACCTCTGGGCTTAAACAAGAAGCCAATGGGAAGGGAAAACAGCAGTAGGAAGACAATCAAGGAGAACTAGCATAGCAGGCAGACGGAATGTATCAGAATAAGCCAAATACACATGCAGCAGCCCAGCACACTACTATAAACTATGCAAACACCTTACAGACTGTTTTTTGGGGAAACAGCAGTAGGAAGGCAATCAAGGAGAACTAGCATAGCTGACAAGTGAAATGTATCAGAATCAGCCAATTACACATGGAACAGCCTAGCACACTACTATAAACTATGCAAACACCTTCCAATGTGGTTTTTCCCACAAACTCTACACCACTGGTGTACACAGACAGGGAAATTTTACCTGACAAAACTAACAAAATATGTTAGGGGCTGCTGTCATTCTCATACATCAATATGTGGAATAGGCTGAAAGTGGTGAGTATGTGAATGCTGACAACCAACCCACAGTGAGGAGAAGGAGAAAAGTGTACAGACCCAGGGTAACCTACCAGGGGCTACATGAGCTGGAGATAGTGGAGCGCTATAGGGTGGACAGGGACATTCTACAGCAAATTGTTGAGCTGTGCCGGCCATGCCTCACACACATAACCAACAGAGAGGAACCCATCCCAGTGGATACCAAGGTATGTGTAGGCTTAAAAATACTAGCCAGAAATACATTCTAAAGTCCACCTGGGGATATCATGGGGATCTCACAAGCATCAGCATCCAGGGTACTTCACCAGTTCCTGGATGCAATGTCAGCACATTCTGGTGAGGACATATATCTCCACAACACCCAAGAGGCTTTGACCAGCAATATGCATCTCTTCCACCAAACAGCAAAATACCCTGAAGTAGTGGGTGCTGTAGACTGCACACACATACACATCAAACCACCACCTGGCGAGCGGGGTAGGTTCTACATAAACCACAATGCTTCCCCTCCATCAACTGCCAGGTTGTATGTGATTCCCAGGGTATTATCTTGAATGTGTGTGCTTGCAGCCCTGGAAGCTATCACGACTCCCTATCTGGCATATGACACAGCTGGACCAGTCATTTGCCAGTGGCGACATCCTATGTGGCCACATAGAGGGGGATGCTGGTAACTCACTGGAGCTGTGGGTAATGACACCCATCAGAAATGCACACACACCCAAACAAGAACACCATAATGAGACACATGCACAAACCAGAATCATTATAAAGCATGTGTTTGGGATGGTCAAGTCATGGTTCCACTGCCTGGACATATCCGGTGGAGCCTTGAAGTTCTCTTCAGCTACATGTACAGAAATGTTCATAGTATGTGCCATGCTACACAATATGATCCTGTGGAAACAGCTGCAGCAGGAACAGCATGGGGCAAGGCCACACAGCCCCCACCATTGCCAAGGCCATCACAGGCACAGAGTGACTCGGAGGAGGAACTACCTGAGCCTGCCCACATAAGCAGAAGAAGGCATACCCAGTATGACCAGGCCTTGGCAAAGAGACAACACATAGCACATACACTGACATGGTAAGGACTGAGGGAATGACACCTCTCTCTGACTCACACATACAGTAAAAGGGATGCCAAACATGACACTACCTGTGCTTTACCATGTATAGGGAGTGCACTATGTACATCTGACATAGTCAGCCCTCCAGCACCATCCTCAATACTGGCACAGACACAAGGTAAGTCAGTCTTCTTATTAATTGCTGAATGGAGTAGTATGTTCTCATAGTTGTATCTATGGTATGGATGTGAGCATGCAAGAGAATCAAGTGGCTGAATGGGATGGCAGCAGATATCAGACACCTATATGGGGAGCATGAAATCCATAACAAGTACTGCTGTCAACATACTAGGCAGTACTAGACAAGGTGAGAAATCCCACTGCATTACATGCCGTGGCCCAAATGTATGTCTATAAGACATACATGTGCTTGTCAGTGCAGCTGACATACACACCACCAGCCTCAGCCAGCAGAACATGTGTAGATGACCATAAAGAAAGGCTGGTCTAAGGCCTCCAATTGATGGCAATGGTTAACAGCCCCCCTGCAGACCTACACAGACAGATTACAAGAGGTCTGGCAGTTGTATATCAGTTCTGAAGGGTAAGAAGTCTGAAACTGAAATGTAGGTCAATAAAACATAAGGTCTGTACACTAGTGATATGCCTCCAGTCTGCATGATAGGTCAGAATACAAAATGAAATGGAAGCCAACAGAGTACCTGAAATACCAGTACAGTCATAGCAAATGTCTAAGGTTGTCAGGTGTGCCCCCCCAATCTCATGCAGAAATGCAGTATCATGTAAGTGTGAGGTGTAATAACAGTGGAGCACAGATTACCTGAGCTGGCCCAATCTACTGGATAGATTGTTGCATGTGTACAATATGCAGGGGCCCATGTGTTAGGTTGTCATGTGTTCAATATTGTGTGAAAGTGGTCAGCTTGTAGGCATGGAGGGCTGTATGCTGGTGGATGACAGAGCCATGTTCTGACAGCTGCAGTGGCAACAACAATGCTTCTCAGCAATACCCATGTCAGCAGTCATCCATACTCACTGTCTAGATGTCAATATCTGTCACTGTCTGAAAGATGGACATGCCATGAATGTGGGCCCATACGTACACACAGTACACAGGTGGAAGTACCCTAGACAGAGTGCATAAAATGTAACTGTCAGCTGCACACAACTTTGGAATTGTACATACAGGTTACCAGCACATTAGTTGTCTGTGTAGTATGGAATATGATGTAGTCTGGACAATCAATGGCAGACCACAAAAGGCACAATTATGAAGTAATGAGAGACTGCCTATGTCCCTGCACAAGGCACCATAAGGGGAATGTCCCAGGTGTATCTGTGAGTCAGCTGCAAGTAGCTTCCATATCACGCATGCACTCATCTCACCCCACCATCAGCCACATGTTTATCACAGGTCATATCCTTGCTGTTGGGAACGAGTACAGTATGACTTCACTTCTCTATGGGAATACCCAGAGAATGCAGCATGCTGAAGATGTCTTATGCAGGTGTGTCTCTAGCTGTACGCAGCTCCCTGCATACATCTGGACCAATGGGTCAATATGTGCAGGAACTATTGCCATTAACACATCAAACAGTTACCCTGTCACCCCAGAGGAAAATACTGGCTCACAAACTGGGAAGGTAGGAGTGACAGAATGCACTGGCCTATTAGAGATGGCTTGCAGCACTACCAAATGGCCTACAGTCTTCTGTCAAAGGCCTGTGCCTCACCTATACTGCCAGTGTATGTTATCTCATTGGGTCCCAAATAACAAACTAACACAGTCAGCAGAACACAAATGCAAGGCCATATTGACAAATCCATGTAGCATGCCCCCCATGTTCTACTGCATGAATAGGGGGCCAATCCATTCATACTGCTGGGTTCAAGGGCCAACTATAGGGATACTTCCCAGATATAGCTCGCATAATGTTAGGACAAGGATAGAATAAAAGAGTGGGGGTGTGTAGATACATGGATGTCATGGAGTGTGTGAAGTCTGAAACTGTGATGTGTGCCCAAACTACCCCTGCCTGCAAACCCAGTAATGGGTGGCTACAAACCTGCTCGTAAACCACAATGTGAAGGAGAACTGACCATATATATGATCCCTGCCTCTGGTAACCTGGGTAAATTTGTACAGCTGAGAGGTATAAGCACAGCAGGATATAGCCATTCTGTTGTAGATATACATACAAGGGGATCCTCAGCCACCATACTCCCAAGGTACTGGACCATTTACACAGACCCATCAGCAAGTATCTGTAGCTACCCCTCCACAATAGCAGGAGTGTGCAAGAATATGTAGGCTGCGGACCACAATACCGGACTCAGCTTCATTCATCTTGTATTTCCCAGTAAATAACTGTGAGCAAATAATTATATCTGTCAGTAGTCGATGACATAATACATTACAATGTAAAACAGTGCATATGTTTGAATATCTCTGCTAACATGCTAACACCAACCATGTAACACAAGCAGCACAGACAGCAATAGTTACAGTATCCCCCTATCTGTCGCCCATTGCGACTCCATATTGTCTACCTATCTACAGATACCCTGCAGAAACAGGTTGCTATCTGTAGGTTGAGAATACCAAACCCAGGATTGGAGTACAACCCTACTTGGAATGGATTCACACAATCAATACAGAAGGTCATACTGGGCATGCTCCTACACTTAGATAAATGAAGCCCATGTCTGATAACACAGTGGACTATACATATCTGCCATTTGCAGATGTCTGTGCACACACACCACATTGTACACCATTTATGCTTTACATACATTGGATAGGAATACTCACATATATTCAAGGCCAACACACTATAATATGTCAAACATACACACACAGAAATGTGGGGAAGAGAGACAGACAGTGATAGATAAAAGTCCATTATAAGGCCTGTCCTACCCACTACACATCCAGTTGGTCAATATTGCATGATGTGTACATGCCAATCACTTTAGACATTCCCTTTGCTAGCTGTCAGCCCTATAATGTCTGCGGTGCTTTTGATAACTGTGTAACACAATAGCAAGAACCAGTATTCATGTAGCATTTGTATATTCAGTTCTGTCAAATATAAAGTTCTGTGTGACTGAGTGTGTGTGTTTCCAGAAGATTGATTGATGGCCCATTCACACACACACTTCCCATTGCCTATGTTACCACTCCTACTGATGTCAGTCACCTTGAAATAACCCTTTGGCCAAGTCTCCACCATCTCGGCTCTGTGGTGCTTGTGATAACTGTGTCATATAGTGTGGCAAACTAGTTAGGTAGGAGTTCTAATCCTGGTCCTGGCAACTGTGAAAATGTGTGTGAGTCTTTGTTGACACTTGCTTTTGTGGTCATTCACAATTACTACCCTTCACTCATCCCTCCTTTAGCATTGCAGCTGATGTCAGTCACCTTCAAATATGCCTTTGGACAGCTCTCAACATAGAACTGCTGACGTGCTTGGGATAACTGCATAATACCATAGTGTGTCAAGCTAGCTTGGTAGGAGGTCTAATCCTGGTCCTGGCAACTGTGAAAATGTGTGTGTTTGTGTGTGAGTTTTCATTGATGTCTGCTTTTGTGGTCATTCACACTTACTACCCTTCCCTCTCCCCTCCTTTAGCACTGCAGCTGATGTCAGTCACCTTCAAAGATAATGTTAGACAGCTGATCAACATGTAACTGCCGTGGTGTTTCTGATAAGTGTATAACACTATAGTATCAATACATCGCTAGGCAGGGGTTTGAAACCTGGTACTGGCAAATGTGTGTGTGTGTTATCAATACCCTGGGTGTGTGTTGGTGTGATAGTGTAAATAGCAAGATCCATTGCAGGGTAGGTTTTGCTACATTTTCATATGGAGGACCCATATGTCCCAATGTGGCATTATAAGGCCAACAGTTTTCAAACACCGTACAGGTTGTTGAACACAATACACAGCCATACATTTATATATAGGCAACCATTATAATACCTACAGACCTCTCTCTACCCACAGAACATACACAAACATGCTTGGCTCTTTCTCGCTTCCTGTCTTTCTTTCCCTCTGTCTCTCTCTCACCCCCTCTCTGGTAGATGTGGAAAAATCCATCTGTTTTGCATAGGCAGCAGCTTGACTTTGGTAGGTAATGCTCATGATCAGCTTATGTCCTGTGCATGAATTGGAGTCCTCCACTTGCTAATTGCATGTGGAAAACCTGTGGTATCCGTCCTATAGCCAATTGCATGGAACCACACCCCTGTAAGTAAGCAGTGCAAGTGGGTGTTGGTCCTTCTCCCTCTCTGTGAGCAGGACTGCATGTGGGTGTGTGACAAACAGCATCTCAGAGGGTAGTTGGAAATACCTGTTACAAGAAACACTGTGGAGACAGGTCAAAAAACTGGAAGGGGATGTTCCAGACATGGGGACAAAATGTAAGTATTGCTGTTCTACATTTGAAGTAATGTTGGTTTAACAGGGTTTGTGTGGATATGGCTGTTCTGCATGATTTAAAGTCTGGCATGACAGTGTTATGTGGATGAAAAAACTCTTACCTGTATGGATATCTGCAGACTGGCCAGAGTTTGAAGCCTGAGATTTGGTGTGTTACTCACACATTTTCTGTCTTCATAAATGCAGTAGCATACTCTGATTATTGTATTCAGGAAATGGTAACATCCATGTGTGTTACTGATTACATATACATCAGAAGAGATATGTCACAACAAACCCTGTTACACCAGCAGTGTTCTCAGTTTATAACTGCAATATGTCAGTATTGGCCCTGTGTTTGTGCCTCTGTCCTCCAAGTCTGTCACCCTTTGTTCATATGTCATGGAGTAAGAGGTGGCTATGTACAGTATACCATTATTTAATGACATAGTTCCTGATATCAAGCCAGTGATATATCAGACTGCCAGACATGTAAGGTAAAGGAGGCCTAATAGTTGTGGACAAAACCTGGATATTGTGTGGTAGTCCGTACAGAAGTGAGCTCTGTGTACTTATGGTGATTGTTGACAGAGTGTCTGTATTATGTAGCAGTGTATTGTGATAATGTTATTTGGCCTGTGCACAGACTAGGGCAGATGTAAGTGTTCTTGGTCCTGTTCTGTTTGACATTGCATGCTGCTCCAGTTTTTGATACCCTATCAGACTATATGTTTTTAAGGCCAGACTGAGACATGTCCCATACCACAGTCAGGCATCAGACTACATTGTGAATTGGGGTAGTATATGTAGGGTTAGTGTGTGAGTGGCAAAAATGATGATGACTTTTGTGCACACAGGCCATCGACTGTACTATTACTTAGGCGTACCATTATGTGACTGTGACCGTGTTGAGATTGGTTGTCGGTATGCACTTTCACACTGGTGTCTTTTACCCCATAATGTTACATGCCTGTAGTGCCTGCTATAGTTGCAATTACACGTGAATTCCCCCATAGGTAAAGTGGGTTAGTGTTGTGGAAGTCTGCCTATAATGTAGACAGTGCTTGTTGACAGTGTATTTACACTAGTGTGATGTCATGTCCTGATATTTGTCAGATGTACTGTTATCTGGCCACCATACATGTTGTGTATTTCTGACAAAGTAGTGGGCTGCTGGGAAGATATATGTCACTAACTAGTGTGAAGTATGTAGCTTGGGATCTCTGCTCCTCCAGTTAATATATGTTGGGACAGACAGGAGGGTGTGAATGCATCAACTGTGTGAGCTTTAGTCCAATATTTGTGATATACCCCCATTTTCAAGGCTCTAAACATCCCCTTTGTCAGAATTGTTCCACATTTCTTGCAGTAAGGCATTCTGTGAATACCTATTGACTGATCAGATTGTTACAGACTGTCCATGTTTATTGCTCATATTGCTTCTGTATTCCATAGGATCATTACTGTGATCTGTGGGGTACTTCACTATGATGATTTTATGATGTCTATCAGTAACTTATGGCGTACATGTTGGTCTCAGAAGAGCCTTACTTCACAACATGTATGATGACACAACCCTTGTCACTGTAGCACCATTCTACATTTATAACCGCAATACATACATTACCTTCCTTTGCAGTAACAGGTTGAGAGTTATGGTGCTGAGGTATGACTCCACTACATGTCATGGGCATATGTTATATATACATCCTCAGTGTACCAATAAACCACAGCCCATAAGGCAAAACACAGTACCCAACACACTAGTCATAGGTGACTCTATAGTGAGGCACACTGATGTCCCACTCACCAGGCTAAACAAGGAGAAGGTTACTGTCAGCTGCCTGTTGGGTACCAGGATCCAGCACATGACCCATGCACTCAGGTCACTCCACAACAAGTACAAATATGACTCTGTCATTGCCCATGTTGGTGTGAATGACCTGAGACGTATCTCCCTGGACTACATGAAAAGAGACATGGAAGAGCTCTCCGATCTTGTAGCACAGGCAGGTATGACCTTAGCTCTGAGTAGCATCCTGCCATCACCCAGAATGATACCACAGTGCAAAGACAAAATGATTGACTTCAACAATTGTCTAAGCTTCTGGTGTCATTCTAAGGGGATCCGGTATCTGTCTGCTTGGGATGACATGGTCGACAGACCACGATGCTTTGCCAGAGATGCCCTGCACTTGTCACCCCTGGGATTCCGGATACTGGCTAAGGGTCTTGATACCACTATAGTGCCTTTTTTAGGCAAATTCACCACCATAACAGGAACAGGCAAGCAAAAACTGAGGGTAATGCTGCTTAATGCTAGAAGTCTAAATCTTAAAATGCACTCATTTGACGCACTCCTTAAATTGGTGAACATCGATATCTGTGCAGTGACTAAGACCTGGTTCAAGGCTCTAGAGAGCACCCCTGCATTACCAGGCTATAACTTATACCACACTTTTTGGCCATCTAACCCGGACCAGAACACCAAAGGCAGAGGTATGTCCATATTCATTAAGGATATCCACACCTCCAGGCTAGTTGCGCAGCATAATGCATCTGAGGTTATCCAAGTGCAACTAAATCTGGGCAAAACTGCAATCCAAATTGTAGTTTTCTACAGATCCCCCACCATGACTCAGGATTCCCATTCCCTTTTCTTGATATACTGGAAAATAATAGGGTTCAACCAAACACCCTAATAATGGACAATTTCATTTACCCCACCATTAACTGGGAAAACTACTCATGTACCAACTCCTTCACTCACCGCTTTCTGGAATCCATAAATTCCAATGCCCTGGATCCACTTATCCACACCCCCACCAGGTGCAACAATATTCTGGACCTAGTTATTACCAACATGAGCGACCGGTGTTCCACACCTGAAGTCAACTCCTCGTTGGTCAGATCCAGCCATAATCTAATCACCCTTGATATCCACATCCCACCCCCACCCACCATTAAGGAAACCATGGTAAAAAGTTTCTCCAAAGCCAACTTCATGCTTCTTAAGACAGAAGTGGTGAACTTCATGACACCATGCAGATGGACAATACAGTTACAACTGCTGAATCCTATACAAATGCACTCTATAAGCACTTACAGGAGTGCATGGATCATGCTATCCCAAACAGAACCAAGAAATTATCCTCTAAAAAAAGGAAGCTAATCTGGTGGTCCCCTGCCATAAGCAGACTCTACAACAGAAGGAAGAAACTGTTGCAAAAGAGAGTAAAATCCCATGAGTGGAGGAGTTCCCTGGTCAGCCTCAGTAAGAAGCTGAGATCCCTTATAAGATCCTCCAAAACTAGCTATGAAAACAAAATCACCACTGATTCTAAGGGCAACCACAAAGCATTTTATAACTATGTCAAGAATCTCAATGGGAACACCCATATCTGCTCTGAGTTACAACACAATGGCACAAAAATTATAGAACCAACTTATATTGCCAACATCCTGGCAGATAGGTACAGTGCTAACTTTACCCCCCTTTCACCCCCTAAATGTCCCATATATAAATATACAGGAAGAATACAGAGTCCCTGTAATCACATATATGCAGGTAAAAGCTGCACTCTTTAAAACCAAAAACACAGCATCCATGGGACCGGACAACATCCCAGGCTGCATTTTACATGAACTTCAGAAAGAACTGGCTCCTCACTTAAGCACCGTGTTCAATCCTAGTCTCAAGCCAGGCTTTGTGCCCACTGACTGGCGCACAGCAACAGTTATCCCACTCCACAAAGGGGGAGCCACCACTGATCCTGGGAACTATCACCCTATTAGCCTGATGAGCCTGGTCTGCAAGGCTATGGAATGTATCATCATGGAACTCATAAACAAAGACATTGGTAATCTCCAAACTCTGGACCCCACCCAGTTCAGGTTTGTGAAAGGCACATCATGCCTTCTGAGCTTGATTGACTTCTTTGAGGCAGTAACCAAAGCCATAGATGAGGGTAAGGTGGTTCACACAGCCTATCTTGACCTCGCCAAGGCATTTGACACCATCCTCCATTCCGGAATTATGGCTAAACTCACTAAACTAGGTATATATCCCTACGTCACAAGATGGGTTGCCAACTGGCTGACTGACAGAACCCACACTGTAAAGGTTGCAGACTCCAAATCTGACTTCATACCAGTGACAAGTGGAATACCACAGGGTTCAGTCATGGGACCTCTCCTGTTTGGTATCTACTTCTCTGAAGTTCAGGCTAACACAGAAGACCTCTGGCTAATGAAGTTCGCAGATGACTGTAAACTAGGAGCCATAGTTGAGTCCCCAAATGATGTGGACATCCTACAAAAGGGCCTCAATGAGACAGAGGCCTGGTGTCAGAGGCATGACCTCAAGCTCAGTGGCAAAAAATGCATTGTCATCCCCTTTGGTAAAAACTCTGTACCCATGAACTACCACATAAACGGCAGTCTACTTAATACTGAATGTGTAATAACAGACCTTGGGACCTAGGTGAATAGTAGTAGCTCCTTTGATAATCACATCTCCAATGTAGTCAGAAAATCCTTCTAAGTGGCACACCTCATCATAAAAGGGTTTTTATTCAGGAAGAAACAGGTCATTGTTCCCCTCTACTTGGCACTCATTAGACCCATTATAGAGTACAACACCCATTTTGAAATATACCTCACAAGACATCTGCAGCAACTGGAAAGGCCACAGAAGTACCTCACAAAGAGGATTACTGGTCTCAGACAGATGCCCTACACTGACTGTCTCAAAAAACTCCAGCTTTACTCAGTAGCATATCACCTATTCTGAGGAGATCTCTGTCTAACATATAAAGCTATGTTAAACCCAGAGAAGTTATACATTCTACACCTAAAGAAATCTCAATCACTCCAAGATACATGCTCTATGGACCGCAACCTTGTCACCACAATAAACAAGACATGTTGGAGGGATAGATTTCTGTCCCAGAGACTTCCTATTCTCTGGAACAAGCTACCCATCTATGTCAAGCAAAGTTCCTCATTAACACTCTTCAATAAAACTTGATGAGTGGATGGGAAATAGGAAATACACCCTGGGATCACTTCAGTGGCTCTGCTCAACAGGGACAAAGGAAATTAACTTTCTTGGGTGGCATAAGCCAGGGAACCTTGTTGGCTAGGCTTACATAGGCCCTTGGGCCAATAGCCTAGTACCTACCTATAAACCTATACATACACACACACACATACACACACACACACACACACACACACACACACACACACACACACACACATATATATATATATATATATATATATATATATATATATTTATATATATATATATATGGGTCTCCTTCTCTTGGTCGACTTTTCATAATGTCGACTTTCATATGGCCGAGACCATATGATTGACTTTTGAAAAGCCGACCATGGGTAACCACTATCTCCTCAACAGTGCGGAATAGGAAATTTCCCACTTCCGCACCATAGTGTGATCTTGGAGTTGGTATATTACTGTTATGGGGGGGTGCAGGGGGGTGTAGCCCCCTACTAACAGTTTAAGGTAAGTGTTTGTTGTGTTTTTATATGTTTATTTTACATGGTCAACATTCTAAAAGTCGATCATATGGTCTCGGCCATTTGAAAGTTGACTTTCTGAAATGTTGACCATGTAAAGTATATATATATATATATATATATATATATATATATATATATATAGAGAGAGAGAAATATAGATATATATATATATATATATATATATATATATAGATCAACAGATATATGTGTGTATGAATATATATATATATATATATATATATATATATATATATATATATATATATATATCATATGTATAAACATATATATATATCATATGTATAAACATACATATATATCCTTTTATGTGTAAACATGAGTGTTATGTATAACTTCTCAGATGTATACCACCATATTAATCTGATATGCGTATATTTACATATAAGAACATGACTGATTCAACACCCATTTCACTTACAAGTACTAAACAATTGTAGTAGTCAGAGCATTTTTTCACTACAATTCAGTATGTGTACTAAATTATATATTTGAAAAACAACAAATATCATCACAGCTGCAATGGCTTAGTGGTTAACTGCTGTGATTATAGTGTAACAGGGTTCTTGGTTCAATACCTGCAAGTGTTTATTTTGTTGCTAGGCAGAACAAGAATTGTTGGATACAGAGTGGTTAAGGAAGTTTTGAACAGCTTTAAGTGGGTTTGAGTGGGTTTGTGTGACGGTAAGTGCTGCTAACATATGGTTAAACATATGGGTGCTTACCCTGTGTAGGCTTCACTTACCAGTGTGCAAATCTGCTTAGCATTTACATTTAAGTAATGCTTACACCTGCTAAGCATAGCTCAGCCCTGGTAACCATTGATCATATTCACGTCTGATAAAATAGCAGGGTAATGACACCTTTAATTAATGTATTTAATTCCATGAATATAACATGCTTCTATGTGATGTCATTACAGTAGCAAGGGGTGTGAGTATACTGTATTGGACACCTGAGTATAAATGTGTAGTGCCACAATCTTTTCTCTTTGTATGTGTTTCATACTTGGATAGTATCCCAGATTATATGCAGTCACACATGCATGTATTGTATCATTACATTACCACTTTTAATAGTGATCTTCCAAGTAAGAGTAGATTGCAGATTGTAGTACTGGAACCATAGCCCCCTACATGCAAGGCTGGACTCTTTGTACTGACTATCATGTTCTTGGTGTTTTCTATTGGATATTGATTTGATATGTTGATATTAACTGTAGACTACTATGTTTAGGACATGTCATTGAGGACTGCTGTCATATAGTAGACAT
The DNA here is from genome assembly GCF_019279795.1 of Protopterus annectens. Classification (NCBI taxonomy): domain Eukaryota; kingdom Metazoa; phylum Chordata; order Ceratodontiformes; family Protopteridae; genus Protopterus; species Protopterus annectens. The sequence continues at coordinate 1,232,980,093 of NC_056737.1, read as the reverse complement.
CTGTCCATCAGAATATTCATCCTCATGCACAACCTGTTGGCTAGCTACTTTCTGTCTGTCCTCTGTACAAATGTGCAGATGTCAGGTATTCGTCTTGGCTGCTTACAGGCAATCTTTGATTGATTGACACTTACATGTTTGCCCAGCTGTCTTATGAATGCCACAGCTAGGAAACCCCACTCTGTATGCACCACATGCCATGGATACCTCAAACAGACTACCACAGTCAACAGAACATATTTGGGTACATGTCCCTAACCCAGACACTGGCCATGTTATGCAATATATGTTGCATACATGTCAATTGGAGCACCTCACTGGTCCTCTGCAAGAGAAAACCAGTGGAGTGGATGCTGAGTTTAACTTTCACCCTGGGGATCACTCATGTGGCATCAATTTATAGATGGCCTGCTGACAAATGTCAGGTGGCATGATACCAGTGTACTCACATGCCCTTCTCTTCTCATCTCTCCATGGACATTAGGCTGTTAGACACATAGGAACACCTGCACCTATGGACCTGAGTACTGACAAATGTGTCTGTGTGCATGACTGAGTATAGCTGTGTCTGTGCGTTTGTAAACTTGTAGTTGAAAATACTCTGATGGCATTCTCACCCACTACACCTCCCATGGCAATACATAGAAAGGGTTGCTGCTGTAATTCACTCTAAATGTACCTTGTGACACTCTTCACCCTATGGGCTACCTGGAGCTTGCAGTACCAGCATAACTCTATTGTACAACTGGGTAGATATACGTGGGTTACCCTCTGAGTCCTGGCAAATCTGAGTGTGTGTGTGTGTGTGTGTGTGTGTGTGTGTGTGTGTGTGTGTGTGTGTGTGTGTGTGTGTGTGTGTGTGTGTGTGTGTGTGTGTGAGTGTGCATATTTGTAGGAGACAGCATTCTGAGACATCATTCTCCAAATACACTAAACCTTGCCATACATTATAAGAGATGGTGATGTTGCTGACATTAGGAGACCCATGACAAACCCTCACCCTACTATTCCTGTGGCATGTGCAATAAATTCATATCCCTGTAGTAGCACTGATTAGATAGGCAAGGGTTTGAATTGCAGTCCTGGTCAATGTGTGATTGTGGGTATGTCAGAGCATTATCATGGGTTTCATTGAGTACAATATCCAATGTGGGGTGTGTGTGCTGAGTATACTGTCTTTACACGATGGTACCCCCAGTATATGTCCCAAGGTCCACTGGAAGAGGGCCGCTGTCACCATCAACCATACAGGTAACTGATTACACTATCCATCCCAATGATGCATGTGCTCTGTGCCAAAGCTCCATAACAGTATGGACTCCCTGGCAAGGTAGTTAGCACTGTTAAACCCAGGTTTGTCAAAAGTGTCTATGACTGTATGTGTTTGTCAATGTGTATATGACAGTATATCATACTATGTATTTTTCACTAACACCCAGTACATCCCCCATTACCATACCGTACAAGACCCGGTGATGTTCTTCACTTAACAGGAAACTCGGGGCACACCTCATCCTAAAAGATCTGTGGTGTGTGCGATTAAGGACAAACACATTATTAGCAATAATAGGTAGGGGTTCTACTCTCAGTGTTGCAAATTAAGTGTATGTATATGTGAAGGGATATACTTCAATTTGCAGAAATTATATATCCCCGGAAATCATTTGTCTGAGAATGACCTGGCAAAAGGTAACCTTTCAGAGGAATCATCTTGTGGAAATTCATTCTATCAAAAGTAGTAGTGGATGTGTAAATGGCCTCTTCCCCACTGTACAGCTGTACAGCCATACTGTAGTTGGTATATATAGCTGAGTGTGGTTGTTGTGGGCACAGCCACCCACATTGGGGTTATTGTTGTGTGTATCCCCTGGCTTAGTCTTCTGTTATACTGTATTTCTTAATCACAGTATGTGTGGTTCTATGCCAACCCACACCCTATAAAGTAGGGGGTGGTGCCACCCACACAAGCACACCTATGTTTACCAACTGCAGGATTTCACTACATTAAGGAAGAGGACATATACCCTGTCAGTACCATCATCAATGACATTGAACTAGCAGACAGAGTATTTACTGATTTGATGATTTGTCTGTTTGGTCTTGGTGGAATTACATATGCCAAAATGAGTTCACTGCAAAATTAAGTACATCTATGTGTACAGTATTCTCTGTGTACTGCATCAACACCAAAGCCTCTGTCTGTCTGTTATTCACAAACATTCAGTGTGTGCCACCCAGTACACTTACCATTGTCCACTACAGAGTGCTGCTGACATCAGCCACCATGCACTCACCTATATACATCCCTCAGACCTAGCAGCCATGTGTCACATGCAGTAACTGTTGCACTACCTGTTACTTGTGTTCAGCTGTACCCAGTATATGACAAAGTCAATGTGTCACTACAGTGCCATACCCCTTCCCTTGTCGGAAGGGACAGCAGACCATCATCCTGCTGACACATAGACACCTACAACACAAACAGAATATATTATGGAAACCACAATCACTCAGTGTTAATAACAGCTATAATGCATCATCATGGCTGGACCGCTACACACCCTGACATGTAAGCATTAAACATACCCACTGAAAACATGTTAAACAGCATTACATTGCTAATCCTTAGTAAATCCACCCTGTGCATCAGAACCATATTAACATGTCCCTGCATCGATGGTATGGATGACAGGGATGTGGCACAGGTATCACCATATGCACAGGGTGTGTGGTGGGTTTGCTAGAGGCCTTGGCTGAGCCATTTGGTTGACATCATGTGTGTGTGTGTGTTAGGGGGTTCTTTAACAATTGGGCTGTGCAGATGTGGTGTGTGTAGGTATGGAGGTGCCCTAGCTGTGTTGGTGATGTGTGTGTGTATGTATGCACACAGTTCTGCCATGTGGCTGCCCTAAATGGAAGTTTGTTGGACAGCTGCAGACCGTACATGGCAAGGTGCACAGTTCACCATCTCTAGCCACCGACACAGGAACAGTGCCTGCCAGGGGTTCCACAGGCATTACAAGGTAGAAGCCCAGATATGGTACTCTCCCCTGATGATGACAGTTGTCCACTGGATCCTTGTTCCTGTTGGGACCAGCCAGGACCATGTGCACATAGTCTGCTGCATTGTGGTGTGGTCAGCACCCCCCCTGCAGTACTGGTGCTAGTACTGCCACTACAGGAGCGGCTGTGAGTTCTTGCATGTCCACGTAAACCTCCAACTGTTTGTGTTGCTGACTGACATCCATGTCAGTGATGCCCTGCTCCCACAACATGCTTCAACACAGAGACCACACGGTTGAGGATTCCCACCATCTTATCCAACCGTCTATCCAGCACCTCTGCAAAATAAAGGTGGGCACCTTCAAGATCACGGATGTTGTCAAGAACAGCAGAATGAGTAGCCCTCTGGAGCCTCAGAGTCTGGCTGGTATATCATTTCATATGTGCCTGTGCCTCCATGATGGCCCAAAACATGTATCTGGTGACACCTGCTGTGGCACTTCTGCCAGGGGCATGATGGCCAGCAGCCCTCCTATGAGCACCCCTGTACATCTCCCTGTATGATACCTTGCCAGTCATCCAGCTATGTCTACTGTGTACAGACACACTTGCCATAGTTCCCGCACTGTCCTGTCCCATGTCAACACCCACCAACTGTCCCTTATCTATGGCCACTGGTGATAGGGTATGTATGGGCATTGTGACTGTGTGCAGGGATGGGGTGGATAAAAGTGAGATGTCTAACTATGGCACAACTTCAGCCCCTGACAACCCTGCCTGTGCCTCAACATACCTATCTTCATTGTCAGAGTCTGTATGGACACTAACATCAGTTTGCCTGCAGGAGGGGCACTAACCAACCTTGCCACCTGTGAGGGGAAAACAAAAAAATGTGATTTAAGACCTGTACATTACTGTTTATCTCTACACACTCACACACACACACACACACACACACACACACACACACACACACACACACACACACACACACACACACACACACACACTTACAGGTGAGGTAGCACAAAGATATTACACAGATCTCTCATTACCCAACAGTCAACATGCATGACATATGGCACTCAACAGCATGCTCTGTAGCTATACTCAATCCTTGTTACCAACATTATACATCTCTGTGATGCATGAGTTGTGTTAGTAGGTGATGCCCCTTCCCCTGGAACACACTGCACGCATGTGCACAGTATTGCTGTGCACCTGTACAGCACCCTGGCATGTACTGTACACCATACCTCATGAATGTACACACCATTGCTGAATTTGTATATGTGTAGCAGTTATGTTTGCTCTGTTGCTCAAAGCCCCTATGTGTTTGTCTGACACATACCTGGGATGATATGAGGACTGATATCAATAGCTAATGCCTGACCTCTGATTTGCAAATGCCATCATCAGCAGTGCATGTATGAGCAATAACATCCAATTACACTGACAATCTTCAAAGCTTAATGTGGATATGAGGAGTGTACACACCCTTGTTGACATGCCAGCCTCTTCCATGATATGCAATGGGGCCAAAATACTGCATATGTTAACATTACATACAGGGTCTGAAACTCATGTGTCTGTCATGACTTTGTTATGTCCATCTTCAGCTATTTGGCAGACTAATATCGATGTTTGGAGGAACAGAACAAACACTATGATGGCTTAAATCTTGACATTCTGTGCAGTTCTTCACAGTTGACAGGTATGGCCCACTGTCCACAGGGCCAAATGCTATGTCCATAGCAGTTGTTCAGCAGGACATCATTACAACTCCTGATGTCACATATCAAGCTTTCAAAATCATCTGTCCCATTATTACAGATCAAGAACTTTATTCAATTACATGCTGACATGTTTCACATACATAGCAAGCATATTAAGTGTTTCATACCTATTTTATTAGTATGCTCTTTTCTGTTTTGCACTTCACAATGTCTCTCTTGTTTGTTTGTTTTTTTTAGTATTATTTTTGTTTTTTACTATTATTTTTGTTTTTGCTGTTTCTCTCTCTCTCTCTCTCTCTCTCCACTACAGGGATCGAGCTGGTTTGAAAAGGTTGCAGCATAGCTTTTGTAGGTGATGCTCATGATTAGGTGATGGCCTCTGCACCAATTGCTGTTCCCCACTTGCTAATTGCATGCAGGCAGCTGTGTAGTCCTTCCAATAGCCAATGTCATAGCAACACACTACTATAAATTACTACATCATGTGGGCATTGTCCCTTTATCTTTCCTGTATGGAAGACATCCTTGCTGTGTGTGGGCAGCGATGTTACAGACAGCAGGTATAAATACCTCTTACAACAGGATTTGAGGACACAGGCCAAGTACATGTTTGTATAAGGTTCCAGACCTAGGGACAATGTGCAAGTATTGCTGTTATATGCATTGAATACTGCTAGTTTTACAGGGTTTGTGTGTACATGCTAGTTTTGCATGGAATGCAGTCTGTCTGCATAGCTCTCAACTGTGATCCTATCCACATGATGGCCAGAGGATTGGCTGTTATGTTTTCTCTGTTCACCACACAGGTGTTGTCTCTGACATATCAGTGTCATTTTCTCCGTTGATTGCTATCAGTACAGGGCAACATCCATTTGTGTTTCTGACTTCATATTCCGGAGTATGAATATGTTGCAACCAAACCTGTAACACCAGCAACTTTCACAGTGTATAACAGCAATATCTGAAATATGGCCCTATGTTTCAGCCTCTGTCCTTCACATATATACCAGGCTTTGTCCAGATGTCATGCAGTAAGAGGTTGATAGGTATGGTCTATCGTTATTTAGTGCTGACATTCCTGCTATCATTCCAGTGATTTGTACAATCTCACACAAATTGTGGGGTAAGGTCCATATATATGTGGCCTACAGCTGGACAAAACATGTCTGACCCTGTACAGTCTGGAGGCCAGTGTATGGAGAACACTGTTATATGGCCTTGTAAGACATTTTATGGGGGAGGGGTAGGAAATGTTTTTAACCTAGGCTGTTGCAACATGTGAGGGATATCAGTAATAAGATACATTTACATTGTGACAACTGATACTTTTCCCCCTAGGGGTTGAGTACAGAGTGTAAGTGTAGGCTGTTGAACTACATCTGTAATTAAGTGTTGATTTATTCTTAGCTTCAAGGAAAGTGTGTCTTCTACTGTTGTACTACTTGACGGCTTTAGCCTAGACAGCAAAGTATATTATGTTTTGCAGATTACTGTATCATCTGTTTTCTTTGAGAGTTGCATTAATCAGTTATTATGTATTTCAAACACATAAATGCTATAAGAAATGGCATAAACAACTGCAATAGTCCACAAATAAACATGTCTATGTATGCGAACTGCATGTGTGGTGTCATGTACTTTACATTGCATGTGGGTATAAGTTTCATGCAATAATTCTCATTTGTAAGAAAGAATCACACACTGGCCATTTGAAAAGGTGGCACCTGTAGGAATAATGGCTGTTTGATATGCTGTCCACCCTCTATATATACTCTATTTATATATATCTATAAGTATTTATATATTTATATATGTGTGTGTGTGTGTGTGTGTGTGTGTGTGTGTGTGTGTGTGTGTGTGTGTGTGTGTGTGTGTGTGTGTGTGTGTGTGTGTGTATATATATATATATATATATATATATATATATATATATATATATATATATATATATATGTGTGTGTGTGTGTGTGTCTGTGTGTATCTGGTGTATATATGTGTGTGTGTGTGTCTGTGTGTGTGTGTATCTGTCATTAGAATGCTTACTGCTCCCACATTGTACATTCCCTATGATAGACTGACTGTTCTCCATGATAAGTTAGAGAAATCATCCCAACATCTTTCAGCTGAGATGGCTTACTGGTAAGTTCTTGTGGCTATATTGTGCAGGATACTGATTCAAGACTTGCAAGTGCTGGTTATTTTGTTTCAAGCTAGAACAGTTCAGCTGTGGAGGATGTCCGAATACACTCCATAATATATATATATATATATATATATATATATATATATATATATATATATATATATATATATATACAGCCGTAAAACATCAAAGGAATGAAAACTGAAATCAACGAAAGTCAGTCAATTAGACTTGTCGGTTGAGTGAGTTTCGCTTATGTTAGTTTTCTTGTTGTTTTGTTTCGGTTAATTGGGCCCCTTCACCCAGCTGTTGATGGAACAATGTGTCGTTTATCTCATATGAACCCATATATATATATATATATATATATATATATATATATATATATATATATATATATATATATATATATATATACATTTTCCCTACTGTTGAATGACTGTGCTGTATACATGTTTGAGAAAACATCAGACATATCTACAGCTCAGATGGCTTAGTAGTAAATTGCTGTGGCTATAGTATGTTGGGTCCTAGGTTTGAGACTGGCAAGGGTTGATTATTTTGTTGCTGGGCAGAACAAGGGCTGTAGGTACAGAGGGATTAAGGTACTTTTAAGCAGTAGCAAGTGGGTTTGTATGGGTTTGTGTGATGATAAGCAATGCTAACTGCCAGTTAAATATGCTTACAGACAGCCGGAAATTGCTTAATCTGTGTAGGCATTGCTTAAGTGCCATGCAAGCAGGATTAATCCTGCTTACTACTGCTTAAAAGTGCTTAGTCCTGCTTATCCCAATGCTAATTTCTTTAAAAGAAAATAAAAAAGGAGTGATAGAAAAGTGATGAGAAAGGGGGCACAAATATTGAAAAAACAATAGGGAAAGTAGTTTAGGATGTGCAGGACAGGTGTAGGGAAGGTCCATAGCTGTCCGTTTCTTCTACAGCAACAGCTTTACATATATACTGAATTTGGAGGTATATTTGGACACTCAAACCACTGAGAGATGGGTGAGGACAACAGTAATGTGTTGTGAAGCTAATAACACAAGATTACAAATGTCCAATGGACACGTGTATGAAATGGACAGTTATGCATGGGGCAAAAATTTTTTTGGGAACAGATTGCCCTTTTTTTTTAAGGTGAGAGTGCGATATTGGGGAAAGATAGTAGGCATATTTGGGGAGGTAGTTTGGGTCAGAAGATAGACAAGAGAGACAAGACAGCATACAGGGGCAGTATATGATACATGGGGTAAACACCTTGGATTGGGAGGGGTGTTTGGAAATCAGAAGCCCATGAGCCCCGAAATGGTAAGAGTGGGACTGAGGCCCCCACCCATGGGCAGTCACCACTACACCTTCATGGCCCCAAAGGTGACTGTGCTGGGGGCTGTGCAAGAGGGGCAGGCTGACCCTCCAGTTACACCACATGGCCCTCAAGCTGGTGTAGCAGATCTCCCAATTCTCTGCAGAGCTCCGTATGCACCAGACCCTGGGCCTGATTTTGGATGACAGGATCCTGTCTGTGCCCACTCCCAGGGGGGGGTGAGCACCATCGTCTGAGGCGGCTCCACCTGAAGATGGTGCAGGACCAGTGGATGAGGAGGTCTTGGGGTGGGTCCCAGACATGCTGGGGCCCGGTACCATGTCCACTTGAGGTGGGTCCACTGGGACCAGCCTTTCCAAATGTGCTATGGTTTTGCATTTTTTGAACATATGCGTTTTAGTAATAGTCAATACAATCCAGGATTAGTTATAACAGCATGCATAGATATTCCCATTAACCCAAAACACCAGATTTGGAACAGTTGCATAGTAAACAGAACACATGCATATATGGAACCTCAGTGGCCATTACAACAGCATGCAGGTTACATTGATAGCAACAGGCCACCAATGATGGTATTTCCACATGGAACATTAATAGAAACACATTTAAATATTTATTGAACAATAGGACATATGTCCCAACAGTAGGTTTGGTGTAAACATTTGTTTTTTAGATTATTGTTCAGATATGGTGGGGGGAGAGAGATGTCAGTTAACTTATATATCCTTGCAGTACTCACAAATTTAATTATCATTGCTCTACAGGTATAATTACAATACCCTATGGCCTTGGTTTGGGCAGTGGTATGTTTGTACACAGTGTATACGTCAACTGTCCTATAGCTAAATTCTACTTGTCTTACCTGGTAGACCTGTGGAGGGAATGTTTGTTAACACTACCTGACTGTTTCTACACATATTCCCAGATTCCTAGTTGTAATTATGCACATATCTCTCAATCTCTTAATGCACAACATCTGGACAAGGCTTGACAACATGGGGGTACAAATAGGGACATATTTTGAATATTGCTCTAATAAACTTTTAGACATTTGCTAGAGTAACAGGATTTGTTTTAATATACATTTTCTGAAGGATTTGAGGTCTGAAAATCAAATGTATGTCATTATTTAGTGACTACAATTCTGGGATCATCCCAGTGATTTGCCAGGGAGACAGAGGAACAGGCCTAATATATGTGCCAATTATCTGGACATTGTGCAAACATCTGTACTGTTGAGAGGCATGATTATGCACACAGCTTACTATTACCACTCTCAGGATTCGAACCATGGCTGCGTGTCCTAAAAATACAACAATTTGGGTGTCATCACAGTGAGCTATTTAGAAACTGCTGTCTGTTTCTTCCATGTTTTATGTGTAAGTCTCTCTTGTATGCACAATCATACCTTGTAATTACAACAGTCTTATACAGACATTACTAGACATATTTTTTATGTAGCACAGTGTGGGTAACAGTGGTAAACACAACATTACTATTCAGAGACTGCAACACTAAATGCCATGCAATACCAAAGTAAACACAACCAGTCCAGGATTTAGAACTTGATTGGCAGGCAGCTACACTTTTATTGAAATATGACCTATATGGGACTATTACTGCCATATTGTCTGGTTTATCCAGTACAATCCATATACATGTTTTTGTACTGCTGGGTGACTTTCTAATACCTTATATTTATTTGGTATGGCTACTACAAGCAAGATTGTTACTCACCAGCCTCACAACTTGCCTTTGCAACCTGCTAGCATAGTCTTCTTGATTCATACCCTGCTCAGCTGCAGTTGTAAAGGGAATAAAGAAATATTTAGATATACTTGTCCATCACATATACAGGCTGGACTTTAGTAAACAGCTCTTGATATGAATACTTGCACAGTGCTGGGACATCACCCCTCTGCCTTGCTTCTTGGACTCACTGGTCCAAGACCTCATTCTTTCTTCGCTTCAAGACGGCATAGTGGTGCTAGACCTGCTTACCAGTCTGAGCGATACCAGTGGCATTGGTGAGATCATGGGTGAGACAGTCCCAGGCTTCCTCTTTATACTGGGAGCCCTGGTACTGGCCCTGCCGCAGTCTCTTGTCATGGTTCTTTACCAGGAGTCTTACCTTGTCCTTGGACTCCTGTATGCCCCAGCGCTGCACCCAAAAGCCATGCCCTATCCAACTCCTGCCATACTGCCTACAGTGGGAAGCTGCAACCAGTTATGAGCTATATTCTCGAATGCAGGGTTTAAATATGACTGATTTTCTACCATTTGCCGTGATTGAATGGTTTTGAATATGGTGACCCTAGCTAAGCTACTGGCAAACCTGCTTAGCTTAGGTTGGCAGTGCTTAAAGTGGCAGGTTCAGCATTGCTTACCAATGGGCAAATCCACTTAACTGGGCTACTCAGTGCTTAGCAGTCATATTTACACAATGCTTACACCTGGTAAGCAGAGCTGTGCAATGCTTAGCATTGATTTTTTTATTTTATAGACTAGCTGCTGTATGGAATTCATTCATCATTCATTACATATTTTAAATCTGTTTACTGACCCTGATGTCCCCCAATGTGTTTTCATTACATTTATTCATGTATGACTATACTGTATGGAGCACTTGTGTTTATATGGGGGTTTCACAACTTTATTACACTGTCACCTCACATCTGGACTACTACAGTACTCTGGTTAACAAATATATGTTATTTCGTAGCTAATTACAAAAAAAATCTTCATGTACTGCTTTCACATGTAAAATACAAAGAGGTCACAGTGGGGGTCGAACCAGGAATGGCTATTTGCAAAGTGTATGCTCCAACCACTACACTATTCCAGCATTGCTTAAATTGTCTGTCTCTTGCTATTTAACTTCTGGTGCTGTTTAAGCTGGACTAAGCATAGCTAAGTGACTGGCACACCAGTGCAGCTATGCATAAACTTTATTGCAGTTATTAAAAAAATATATATCTGTTGTGTTTTTTTATTTCTACCCTTCTGAATATCCCTGCTAATGCTAAACCTGTTATTCTATCAATTTTCTGCCTTGTGAGATGATTCTCTCTTATGGCTTTGTCTAGATTCCTGACTCTGATGGGTTGGGAGGTGTTGCGCTATGTGCTTATGTTAAACCTGTTATTCAATCAACTTTATGGCTTGGTAGGGATGATTGTCCCTTACGACTTTGTCCAGATGTCTTACCCTGATGGGTTGGGAATATTATGAGTGTTCTCGCTCATTTGAAATTGCTGAATTTCAATTCTGGAGTGTAGGAGGTGTGTGTATTGTGAGAGCTCTGCTCTCAGACACACCCCCTGCACTCACAGAGGCATGTCCAGTTTACAGCATGGCAGTGTGCCTTCATAAATATGCATAGCACGCTGCCATGCTGCACAGGAATGATCTCTGCCATGCATGAATAACTTATTCCTGCACGGCTGCTTGCTGAATCCTGGGGACTGAATAACATAGTTTGGGGATCACTATTAGTGGTCCAGAATATGCCCCAGTTCAAATTAATAGAAGTTCCTTATTTAGTTTAGTTCAAGGGTTTGAAAATATGAGAAAGAGCAGCTCGCTAAAGTTAGAATAAAATGGAAATAAAAATAATGAACAGATCTAAAAGTAATTAACTTCGAATGTACATTTGAATATATAAGAAAATATAATTAACCCATAAAACCCATTGAAACCCATGATCTCAAAAATTTTCCAAACATTATCTCAGACATTATTATCCACTAGAGTGTCAAAGGATTATAACTTGTCTAGTGATGGCTCCTCTGTAGGGAACCAGAGCCTTTTAATAAAGATGTGATGATTAAAGCATATAGGGGCTTAGGGACTGCAGACAATTAGCATTAATTAATTAATTAATTAATTAATTAATTAATTAATTAATTAATTAGCTAAATCCTAGTGATGTCTGGAGCTGTCACATGTTCATTGAGGCCCAGTCATTAGGTAGACAACCCAGGCTGAAGCCTTGAGAGGATCATGAAACAGTCTGTGCCACGTGAAGGGGGAAGCTGACTACATCTATGATTTCCCCTTCTTTAGTAAGATGGCCTGTTATTATCATTTTATTGATGATATTTTTCTTGTTTGGAATGGAAGCAAGGAGGACTTGGATGGTTTCCTGACCTACATCAACCCCAGCACATATTTCCTCCAATTCACTTCTAAAATCAGTACAGAAAAGGTTGAATTCCTAGACTTTTGCTGATAAAGGATGCAGACAAAGGCTGCATTGACCATTATCTGTACAGGAAACTGACAAGAGTCAACTTCCTTCTGCATGCTGGGAGCATGCACCCCCTCAGGGTAAAGAAAAATGTGGTCAAGTCACAAGGGATCAGGGTGGCCAGGGTTACTAAGGAGCTGGACAACTTCTTGCGGAACATACAGGAACCACAAAAGGACTTCCTGGCTAGGGGCTATACAGACAGATTAATCCATCAGATCCTCGACCCCATCAGAGAACACAGGAGGAGCAATGACCTCATGATCCATCATAGTGCCAGAATTAAGATAAACAGCAACAAAGAATGTCAACTCAACTGTATTCTACAGTACTTGACGGATTACAGTTGCATACAGAACATCATAAAGAACAACTAGCCAATCATCAGAAAAAAACAGACTGTTTGGACATATTTTCCCTGAAACACCCAAATTCACCATTAAGAAATGCCGTAGCATCAGGGACTACCTAGAAAGACCACCTGTGGATTTGATCTCCCCAAAGGCACTTTCCCTTGCAGTGAACCTTCATGTCACTACAGCAAATTCATGAGCAACAAGGACTGGTTCCACTGCCTCAACAACAACAAGGAATATAGAGCCAAGACTAAGGGTTGTTGCACCACAGAAGGATACAGCCTTCTATGTTTGGAAAACTATTAATATGCTTAAGACCAGGACAGCCATGCATCTGTTTGACAAAAGGAATCTGAACACCACAAACCCTTTAGCCATGCATGCGAAAAAGAAACCAGGACACCAAATCTTACATTTCCATATCCTTGAACACCTGAAGAAAGAACCTTTCACTGAGGATTACAATTCAGGTCTGTAAAGCAAGAAACTCACTTGGCAAATTGAACTTCTAGCCAGGAAACCACCGGGACTCAACACCACAGAATCCATCCTTCCAATACTGAATTTAAGGGCATTGAACCATGGACTTTACGGTTAAGGAAACACTCCTTCTCTCTTTTTTGTGATACTAAGTGGCCCCTTGGGCTTCTACTCATCCTGCTAATAACTCTGTCTAATAATGTTTTTTTAAATAATCTTTTAAACAATCTATCAAAAGTTGAAAGTTCACATCAAGTTAGCAAGTGGCCCCTATGGTTTAGACTTATGTTGCTTTTTACCCTGGATAAGAATTGTTCCTTAACAGTTTATCAAGCTTGCATTCTACCTTGTTTTATATGTACATTTTGCTAGCTAAACATACTTTGGAGCAGGGCCAGACTGTTGAAATGATTCTTCTGCCTATCTAAAGCTAATTTAAATCGAATTTTATTTTATTTTATTTACATTATTTGTGTTTTATTTACATTGTTTGTGCTTTCATCACAATTAGTTTTATTATCATTATTTCTAATTAGTCTTAATTATTTTTAATTTGAATAACTCCAGTTGTTTTTACCCATTACTTTTTTATAGTTTCTTAGTTATGTCTGTTTTGTGGAATGAACGGAACACATCCATTCCAAACAGGCTGGCTACTTTCTTACATTTTAGCTTAATAATAGCAAGGAGTTTACCCTAGTTCTGGATCCCCCAAGGATAGCCTAAAGGTGCAGTGCCTGTGTACTATGAGGTGTCCCCTGTATCCAATTCACCTCTTCTACTCCATGGCTTAATACCTTAGCCCAGAGCCCTGGTACACCATGTGGCACAGCCACCCGATTGGCCTCCTTTACCTATATTTGCAGTTCTTTTATCTGTAGTTTAATTTTTGTATTCATTTTTATCTACTATTTTCATTTATTTTCAGGTTTAGTTTTATTTCAATGTTTTATTTCAATTTTATATTCATTATTTCCATTTTTTATAATTTTCTTGATCTTTTTTTTGATAGTTTAATTCTAGGCTCCATGGAGCCACATGGCTCCTGTGCTACTCTAACTACACTATGTGCTTGCCATGTGGTGCAGGCCACTTCATGAGCCTCCTGACTGAGGCTTCAGCCTGGGTTGTCTACCAATGGCTGGGCCTCCATTGACACATGGTGGCTTTAGATGCCACTAGGATTTAGCATGGTATGTCCCATGATAATTGGCTGCTGTCCCTAAGCTCCTACATGCTTTAATTGTCGCATCTTCACTAAAAGGCTTGCGTTCCTTACAGAGGAGCCATCACTAGACAAGTTACAATCCTTTGTAACTCTAGTGGATTAGAATGTCTGAGATAATAATTTTTGGAAAATATTTGAGATCATGGGTTTCGATGGGTTTCGTATATTTTCTTATATATTCATATGTACATTCTAAGTTAATTACTTTTAGATCTGTTCATTATTTTTATTTTCATTTTATTCTAACTTTAGCGAGCCACTCTTTCTCATACATTCAAACCTTTGAATTAAACTGAATAAGGAGCTTCTATTAATTTGAACTGGGGCATATTCTGGACCACTAATAGCGATCCCCAAACTATGTTATTCAGTGGGCCGGATTCACAAAACCTCCGTGTAAGACTTAATATGTCTTACTCGGAGGCTGCAGTTGAACGGTATGACATCAGCATGCCATGCATATTCATGACGGCATGCTGAATCGTACCCTAGTCTAACACGGTCCATGTAGGAAAGTAGGGGGCGTGTCCGATTGCTGAGTACAGCAAAGGGACACGCCCCCAGAAGAGTCAGAGTCCTGAAAGTAAACACCCATGAGCGAGTCCGCTGAAATGTCAAGGAACACAACACCACACATCTCCACAGACTAAACCCTACTGAAAATGTGTAAAATGTAAAAATAGCAGTTTCCTTTTTTTTATAATTTCCAAAATGCTTGCCCGCATTTGCGCTTGTTTGCACGGGTATGCCCTTCGCTCAGCCACAGTTAGCAGACATTGAAAAGTATATAAGATCTACATATGCAAATTAAGTCAAGTAGCAATAGCGTAGCGGTAGAGACGTCGGCAAAAGAGGAGGTAGTCACGGTTCGAGCACCCACAATATCATTCTCCATTTTTATTTAAATAAGTATGAAACAGTCCCCTGACATATATAACTATAATTTAAGTAAAATGTCATGAAATGGCCCATGTATTTGTGAACAAAACTGATGTAATATATAAAAAAGGATCATAATTGCCCATAGCTTAGCAACGCTTTAACAAGCTAAATATGAGTGCTCGTAGCTGAGCAGCGCTTTAACAAGCTTAATATGAGTGCCTGTAGCTGAGCAGCGCTTTAACAAGCTTAATATGAGTGCCCGTAGCTGAGCAGTGCTTTAACAAGCTTAATATGAGTGCCCGTAGCTGAGCAGCACTTTAATAAGCTTAATATGAGTGCCCGCAGCTGGGCAGCGCTTTAACCAGCTTAATATGAGTACTTATAGCTAAATAACGCATTACCCAGCGTAAGCCGTTTGCGCGGAGCTGCGCAGCGCGCCAACCAGCACACCATCGGGCAACGTTGGGCAAGCTGTAGCAAAGTCGCCTTTACACAAACACACCTCCTAGCCTGTCTAGACAGTAGTAAAATAAAAAAAGCAATGACAAGGATCAAACCCGGGATACTGTAAACCATAGTCAAAGTACTGAACCACTAAGCCATGACAGCTGTACTTAGAACTACAGTATTACCATACATATAGGAATGAATGAAAATATAACCATGACAAAGCAGGTTTGCTGTAAGCAGAGAAATATCCAAAATGGCCAATCACAGATAAGTGCGGGAAAACCGGCATATATAAGCCCCATAGGTGGGAATACACACCATAACTGATTGTGGTACCCATTTGCAGTCTGGATGGCAAGTGCAGGAGAGGGAAATCGCTTTAAAGCACAAAGGTGGGGCATTGAGGAGTCAAAATATATGGTTTGGCTCCTAGTCCACCATCATGAAGGCCAACTCATGCAGGGCCAGGTTCAATGGGGAGCGCACAAGGCAGAGGCGTGGAACCGGTTGGCACATGATCTCACCAGTGCCACAGGCATTCTGAGGACTGGTGAACAGGTCCATCACCACCATGCGGACCTGAAGCGATGAAAGGAGGACCAACTAAACCGATGGATCCAGGAGGCCCAACAAATGCCCAACGCCCCGCTACTGAGTAAGTATCCATGTAATTAAGTATGTAAGAAATGCTATCCTAGACTATAGTATGGAGAGGTATGTTCCTATATTCCTTCATTTATATTACAGCTGCAGGTGTTCGTTCCACGAATTGGCAAGCCTATGCTGATAGGCTGGCAAGGTTGCGCCACCAGGCAGGTTAGTAATTATTCTGCTGGTATTGTTATAGAATAGAAGTGAGACAGCCTGTAAAAGAGTTCAGTGTTGTAACCCAGTAATAAAGGTCAAATAAGCCTAGAAGAAAGATTCTGCTAGTATTGTAAGATAAGTGATGCAGCCTGGAAAAGAGTATTGTAATCCAGTAATAAAGATTAAACAAGTCTCTAATAGAGTTTCCACCTGTATTGTAATATCAGATAACTGCCTCAGCCTGAAAATGAGTGTTGTAATCAATCAACAAAGGATAGACAAGTGTCAAATACATCCTTGTAAATTCTGCCATATGAAATAAGTGAGTCAGTTGGAAAAGATTGTTGTAACCCAGTAATAAATGTTAATAAAGCCTAGAATTAAGTACCATCCTGAAATGTAAATATAAAATAAGTGAGAGAGTGTGAGAAAGACAGTTTGAAGCTACCAATAAAGCTGTAATAAGTCTGGAATAAAGGTATACTGCATTCACTACACAATGAAATGAATGGGACAGCCTCAACCAAAGAGTGAAATGTCTTTAATAAAGTACAGAACCTGGACTGTGTCCATCCCACAATTTGGATATGTTGCTGTACCCTTGCATTTTAGAGATAGTATGGTTGTATGACATGCTGAACATCCACAGTTGTCTAGACCCGTATAAATCAAATGTAGCAGGATGCTTTACCTGAATACAGCCAGATATGAACATATATGAATAAAAAATGGAATGTATATTAATGTAGCAGTAACACCCCCATCACCAACATTCCTAAGGTTACATACAGGAAACTGTACTAATACATGTAGGGGATATATATCTGCATCTACTAGGAATGTACAGTATATGTATAGGTAGTTGTTAATGTAATATTTCTCCACCCTACCCTATTCTCACAAATGATGTAATTCCACACCAAACTGGGTATGTGTATTCACAATTAATTCCCATGGACATTTGTCCTGTTGGTTTATACATATCTGCATGTACATTGATGCATGTGCCCTGTTCACATATCCAAACCTGATGGCCTGTTGCCACCAATGAACCCTGCATGCTGTTGGAATGTCCACTGTTGTTCTAAATATGCATGTGTTATGCTTGCTGCTCAATGTTCGGAATTCATGTGTGTTTGGTTAATGGGAATACTGATGCATGCTGTTACAACTAATTTTGAATGGTGTTGTTTGTTACTAATCCAAAATGCCATATAATACTGCTAAACATAGGACAACAGGAAAGGCAGGTTCCAGCGGACCCACCTCTCCCACCTCATCTGGCGAGTGCACCTGGCACCAGTGCCCAGGCCGGAACCTCCTCCTCCAGTGGCCCTGTGCCACCTTCGGGTGGAAGCACTGCAGGGGATGGGGCTCATCCCCCGTCTGCAAGCATGGCCAAAGGAGAGCCTCCACTCACCCTCCATAGGGTCTGGTCTGTGGTGCATAGTGAGATCAGACGTTCCGTGACTGATCCCCTACGCCAGCTTGAGGCGAGTGTGGCGCAACTCACAGGTGTGCCTGCCTGTCCTATGCAGCCCCTAGCACAACCCTGGCCTGGGCTGTGAAGGTGCAGTGGTAACTGCCCATGGGTGGGGATCTCAGTTCCACTGTTGCCATCTGTGGGCTCATGGGCTTGCGATATCCAAACATCCGTCCCCGTCAATTGTGTTTACTCCCCACATGTGTCATACTCCGCCCCTGTCTGCATCTTGTTTGTCTTGTCTGTTAACCTTCCCAACCTACCTCCCCAAATATACCTACTTCCTGTACCTCACATTCCACTCTCACCTGAAAAAAAAATAAAAAAGGGCACTCTGTTCCCACAAAAAAATTACGCCCCATACATAGCTGCCCATTTTGCATACATGTCTGCTGGACATGTAAACTGATAATTACAATTGGCTGTACAACATATTTAGTTGTCCTCTCCCCTCTCTCAGGGGTGGAAGGTGTCAAATCTCACTCTAAATTTCTAACATATGCACAGCTGTTGCTGGTAAAGAATTGGGCAGCTATGGGCCTTCCCTACATCCTTTCTGCACATCCCGAGCTTGTTTTCCTACTATCCTACCCTCTTTGTGCCCCCTTTTTCACCACTGTCCTATTTCCCCATTTTCTTTTCTTTAAAAGAAATTAGCGCAGGCTTTAGCAGGAGTAAGTGGGTGTGCGCTTGTGTGCGCTTAGCTAAACCTAGATAAGCGTAGCTAAGCATCGCGCAAACTCATGTAAACCCACTTACAACTGCTTAAAAGTGCCTTAGTCACTCTGTATGACAAGGCCTGTAGTCTGCTCATCAGCAAAATAAAATACCCCTGTCAGTCTCGAACCTCAGACCTTGAAAACACTAGACTGCATGAATTACCACTGAGCCACAGCAGATATACAAGAACTTGGTACTGAAATAAATATATCATGAAATACAATGAGTGAATGTAAAGGGAAAATAGGAAGGCCATTACACAAAGCTTGTTCTGTGTATCTTTACTGGCAATTCTTGTGGAGAGAGGGGGAGAGAGAGAGAGAGAGAGAGAGAGAGAGAGAGAGAGAGAGAGAGAGAGAGAGAGAGAGAGAGAGAGAGAGAGAGAGAGAGAGAGAGAGAGAGAGAGAGAGAGAGAGAGAGAGAGAGAGAGAGAGAGAGAGAGAGAGAGAGAAGGCAAGTCAGCCAGCAAACTAAAAGAAAAAAGCTGTCAGAGAGACCAATCCACAAAATACAGAAATACAACACATCAACAGGTACAACTGACAGAGGTGAGAAATACAAATGTAATGTATGTAACAGATATGTATTTGTTGGCATCTGAATGATGTGTCTGAAAGGTAATCTACATACTGTGAACCCTCCATATGTGTTAGCAGTCTGTATCTATATGTATATGCAGATGTGCATAGGGCAAGGGACATACTGCAACTTTTAGTGAAGGCTGGACATACATATGTAGTTGAAGGTTGCTATGTGCACATAGTGTGGCATTGAAAACAGCATGCAGTGCAGGTATATGTCATGTGGTGGTGAACGTCTGTGGGACTGAGCCAGTGAGGCCTGCTACAGCTATACGGCCTGAGGACAGCATAATGCATTCTGTAAAACACTGTGCAATATCATTACAGAATGGTATGGCTCACAACTGTTTCAGAAGTGATATTCCCACCATGAAAGGTGGCCAGTCTATGTGCCTAGATGTGCATGTATATGTACAGCAATGGATGTTTAGAAGTGTGTGTGTGTGTGTGTATATATATATATATATATATATATATATATATATATATATATATATATATATATACATAAATATATACATATATCTATATATCTATCTATCTATATATATATATCTACATATATATATATATATATATATATATATATATATATATATAGATAGAGAAGTATGTATAGATAGATAGATAGAATATGTATATACATATAGATATAATAGATACATACATATATAGATATATATGTAGATACATACATATATGCAGATAGATATGAATTTCTATAGATATGTATATATATATATATATATATATATATATATATATATATATATATATATATATATATGGTTATATATATGTGTATATATATATATATATATATATATATATATATATATATATATATATATATATATATATATATATATATATATATATATATATATAGATATATATATATAGATATAGATATATATATTTACAGATATATATAGATATATATATATTTACAGATATATATAGATATATATATATTTACAGATATATATATATATATATTTACAGATATATATATATATATTTATATATATATATATATATATATATATATATAGATATAGATATATAGATATAGATATGTATATATTGATATATATATATTTGTATGTATATGTATGAGTGAGAGAGGGGGACATGGGGGCAGATGTATTGCAACAGGTGCCTGGTGACCAAGGCATGGACTGAACACCAGTGTTGATACTGCAGTACCATACCCCATTCCAAAACACGTTACCCACTAACTACCACATAGGTGGTTGCCTGCCTAACACTGGAGGTGTCAGAAGGGAACATGGGACACAGGTGTACAATAGCCTCCACTTTGATATCCACAGTGGCACACTAGTCTTGTAATCCCTGTACATGGTACGTGTTATCACAAAAGGTGTGTCAGCTAGGGAAATGTAAGTCAGTGTACCCCTCTACACCTCACAATGTCCTGTGCAGTATGTATCTCCCATGAGAACTACAGCAAGTGGAAAGGCCACAGGCATACCTAACAAAGACTGATAATGTCCTCAAACACATTCCCTATGCAGACTGACTCACAAAACCACAGCTAGAGTGCCTTGCATACTTCCTACACAGAGGTTACCACTGCTGGACGTGCAGAGTTATGTCACACCCATACCAGTCGGCCAACCACCATGGCAACACCTCACAATCCGTCCAGCCTACATGACCTAGGGCCCTAATCCTTGTCACTGCACAAAACAGCACATGCTGGAGGTACAGGTTCCTATACACAAATATGCCATACCCTGGACTAAACCACCCAGCATTAACAAATAAGGCTCCTTATTAGTAGATGTCATACATACCCCTGATGGATGTTATGGAGATGGGTAATATGCCATGTGAGTCACCTCTGTGTAACCATTTCACAGGAGCAAGTAAAATCACATTACATGTGTCCCAAATGGCAAGGTAGCATATGGCTAGGCTGCCCTAGGCCCAGGGCCAATAGTGTAGTACCTACCTATGACACAATGCACACACACATGTACTCAGTGCAATAGCAGCTATGTGAGGTTGAATGAGTGTGACACTGACTGTGTGCAAGGTATGTAAGGGTGTGATAGCTTAACATGAGTTTGTGTCTGTCATGGTAGTTTGTGTCCTAGGTGTGAGGCCAGAGAAAGTTGTGTCAGTTATTGGGATGCAAACATAGTAGATTGGCATATGTTGTGCCATAGTTCCCTGTGTACGACTGCGGTGCCCCATTGTAGCCAGAAGCAATACATGTATGCTCAGTAAGTGGTACTGCTGTTGAATCCAGCTCACATATGAACTGTTGTACTACCAGAAGTTGTAGGCCTAAACACTACAGTATGGTGTATGTTCACATTCCCTGGTAACACTGTCTGGTGTGTTTCCTGTAGTCTGCACAGATTACATACCTCATGCATAGGTATCTATAAGTAGGGGCACACAGTACTATAAGGTACACAGTTAATGCTCATTTGTGTCGTCATACATTTGTGTGTTGTATGTATGTGTAATGTGTGTGTAATGATGCCTGTACCATGGCCGCAATCACATGTGTGTTACAGGGTATGTGTGTGTACCTGGCAGCATGTATACTCTGTGACAGCAGTATGCTGGCTATATTAACAACTGTGTACATATGTCAGGTAGGGGTATGGCATCAAAGACTAGGGTGGATTACCATTGAAACTGTAAAAGTGCATTGCAGTCATTGCATGGGATGACAATATTCTTCATCCATTAGCTTGATACATACCGCCAGTGTGAGGTTGTGCATTGTATCCCAAACAGTGTGCCGAGTGCTGGTGTATACTAGTTTGTTGTATGGAGTGTGGCAGGCACTGTCAGACAGTTGTAAGCTGAGCACTGATATGTGGTATTGAACATGTGTATCCCCTGATAGACAGACAGATTCTATATATGGCAGTTAAGTGATATCAGTACATTAGAATATTAAGTGTGCCACATGACTTGCTCACATATTTTTCTTTTCCTTCCAGGGTGATGGTGCATCAGCGTAACCCACCTTATACAGCAGCAGAGGATCAGGAGATCCACCAGAGCCTGGTGCAGAATTTCTCTGTGCTGTCTTCCAGGACCAGCCAGAACCAGCATGAGAGGGCTGCACTGTGGCAAGATCTTGTCCGTCGGGTAAATGACATAGGCATGCATAACCGGACATATGAGCAGGTACGCCATCACTTCAGTGATTTAATTAGACATGTCCGGCAGCGTACGTCTGATATCCACAGACAACACCTTGCCACAGGTGATGGGGTACCTATCCACTCCCCCCTCATCAGTGTGGAGGAGCACATCCTAAGTGTTGTGGCTCCAGGCCAACAACAACAACAGCCACAAACATGTGTCATCATGGAGGCCGGAGCCACCCAGCATGTTGAAATGGAGTGTGCAGGTAACATGCCATATCTGTAGTTGACTGTTCTCTGTACTGGTAGTTTATGCGTGTGTGAGATGTGTACTGTGTGTGTAGCTGTTAACCTGCTGATTCTTCTGCAAGATTGATATTTTGAGTATAATCTGTATACCTGTGAAAGCCAACTGTTGTACTACTGTACTTTATCATACTCAATGGCACAGTTGTGGCCACTGGCAATCACTCTCATATTTTTGCAGGTCCCTCTGGAGTGACAGCAAGGCAGCCAATCCATGCTGGTGAGTGTGTAATAACAATGCTATTGCTAATGACATGTGCATGTCATATGGAGGTGTAGTGTGTGCACATGTAACACACCTACGCATAATGCATGCTGTGCATATTTGCTGTGAGACTATGCATATCCCATTATTCTCAGTAGCTGCCTCACTCACATGCAATACACAGAGCATGACACACATGTGTGGCAACACAGTACTGGACATTGGACAGGCATACCTGATGCACATGTACACAACACACACATGTTTGGCATAGACACTACACCTTAGCCTGCTACACATGTCCAATTATGACACCTGCTGTATGCCCACCCTTCAGTATCCCACTTATCATCTATGCAGCACACATAATATACCTGAGGGTAGAGGCCTATCATGTCTTTGTGCAACAGTCTTGAACAAATAATACATTCATGTTAGGCAATGCTCACTATTGGCCACCTTACACACCCATGCAACAAGTGGCTGAGTAATTGTGGATGTAGTCATGTTACTGCACTTCTGGTACAGCATGCTAGCTGCCTGTCTGGCACACATTATTATTGTTGACTGACCACAAGAAGCATGTTGATCATGGCTCACGTTACTACACCACATCCAGTTCCACTGACCACAAAAGTACACATAGCAGTTATTGCGTAGCACCATCATGTGTTGTGTGTGTGTGTGTGTGTGTGTGTGTGTGTGTGTGTGTGTGTGTGTGTGTGTGTGTGTGTGTGTGTGTGTGTGTGCAAATATATGCACCCACAGCTTGTAACACTTGCACAACATTGTTCTGTCCTTGTACACACTGTGTCCCAGGGTGGAGACAATCACTGAACAACTACACACAAGCATCAAATACACGTATACTGTTATTAACAAGGGCTGTCTACACTTGCACTGCATATTCCTGTGAAACACATAATCTGCATGCTGACACATGTGCAGTGATGTTTTTCCTTGTGATACTGTCACCCACCCTCAAACAGTATTGTATATGTGTTGGATTGCAGGTGTGTCTGTGTTTGTATATGCTGTACTGAGGAGTGTGGCTGTGTGCTTGTGTGCCTGTGTGCTTGTGCACCTGTGTGCTTGTGTGCCTGTGTGCCTGTGTGCCTGTGTGCCTGTGTGCCTCTGTGCTAACATCGTGTACACATTTGTAAACTGTGTTTCCTATCTTTCTCTCACAGGTTCTGATGTTGCTCTGGTGAAGTGCATCAGGGAACCTGAAGCCACTGCTGGGGATAGTGATAATGATGATACATGTGTAATGGCACAGAAAGGTGTGACAGGGTCTGTTGTTGGTCAGCCAATCGACACTACACAGCAGTCAACCCTATTAATGTGTGCAGTCATCCTGCCGATACATCCATTGTCACCAATGTCCTTAGCTGAGGGACAGCATACAGTGGGCATTGACCAGGATAGTGTGGTGTTATTGGCACATGCATCCCCTCACAGCAGCCATGGCCAGATTCCTGACATGGTACCACACAAGCAGATGTCCAGGGGTTCTCTTGGAAGCATCCATGGTCATACTGCCCCTGTCATACGTGCCCACAGAGGTCTTTCAACCTCAGCTATGTTCCGGGCTGTAATGCAGGCACAGGCACATATGGAATGGTACACCAGACAGGGTCTGAGGGAGCTTAGAGCACATCGCACTGCTATGAATGACACTATGCGTGACATTGCGGCTGCCATCCGTAATATCAGCGTGGTCATTGATAGACGTTGGGTGGACACATTAGATCTCTTCCACAACTACATGTCCAGGAGCCAGGACAGTGCAGGACGGTTGAGGCATTGACGTGGACGTATGCCAGCAACATCATCAGCTGTCAGTCGTCGCGGATGACAACAAACCCGCAGCCGCTCCCATAGTGCCAGTATCAGCCCCAGCAATGCTGGGTCTGTGCTGTCATTAGACCATCCTAGAAGACCACGTGCACGTGGCTCTGGACAGTCCCAGCAGGGACATGTGTCCAGTCAACAACCCACTGCTTCTGATGACAGTACTCAGTCTGGCTTAATACCTGATACTGTCTGTAGCACCCCTGCCAGGCACAGGTACCATGTCCGTGGCCAGAGACAGTGATCTGTATGACCTGGCATGTACAGTCTGTGGCTGTCCACAAACACCTGTATATGGCAGCCACGTGGTGGAACTGTGTGCATGCATGCACACACACATAATGCTAACACCTAGGGCTAACACATACACACACACATTGCATCAACATTGCCCCATGTTGTACTGTTGTCCCTCACTAACACACACACACATACACGTTGAATGGATGTGTCAATGGCAGACTCTGGCAAACCAAGTACACACCCTGTGCATATGATGAAACTGTGCCACCTCCTGCCATCTGTAACATTGATGCAGGAACAGGATAGCATGGTGCTGATGCACAGGGTGACTACATAGCACTGTAGTAATATTATCATGTTTTTAACAGTACAGTGTAATGATATTGTAGAGGGTATATCCAAGCATGCATGATGCATTAACACTATGATTGTCATTGTAGTTTTGTATACACCAGTGTTAATTCCCAAAGTGTACTGTCTGCACATGTGCCACATGGCTGTTGTGTGTACCTGTGCCTGCATGTGTTGGGGTGTGGACAGTACATGTGTGATGTTTGCAGCACAGAGTTGCAGGTGTACATTGGTGAACATGGTTAGCATGGAACATGACATGGTTTGACAGTATGCTGTGGGTGATACAGTTTCCAAATGTCAATGATCTGCATGCTGGTAGTATACACAGCCTACATAGCCTGACATTCAGTGGTCATTACATGGTGTCTCCTCAACTGATACACAGATGTAGGAACCCGGTGTCAGTGATATCCCTGCAGTACTACACTATACCAGTAGCCATTCCTACTGAGCCCCACACATCCCTGGGAACAATACTTTTTGGCATATAGCAGTCTCACGTACATGCCAACACACTACAGATATGGCCATCCATGACTGCAAATGCATACAGTGGCCTACAATGCATTCTACACATGACACACCTAACCACCACAAGGGTATCATACAGACAGATACCTATTGTCCAAACCATGCTGTATTCCTGTAATGCAACTGTAGCATTGTCACTGGCATGTACTTAACATAGTATTCCAACAGTACCATGTAGGTGGTAGCACCCATCATGTAGAACGGGTAATGGTGTGTACATGTGGACAAGTGTTATCTTGTCTATCCTGTAATATTCACATTTCCAAAGGTATTCTGCAGTCCCTCGGTGTATCACCTAAGAAGGAAGGTGTCTGTATGTATATCGGCAACAGTTGCCATACACCTACACTGGATGTCCATCACTGACAGACTTTGCTGTGTTTTAACATGTCTGACATATACTCCAGACATGAACCCTCACCCACATTAATCTATCAAAGCTTTCATGGGTGTGTGTCACATAGTTGGCCTAGGACACAGATCACTGCAGTAGCCTGCTTTGTCACCAACATACATGTATGGCCTAAGGTCTGGGAAGCTGCGGCACATGCTGGCAAAGGTAACAGCTGTATTCATATGAGACAGGCTTCACACATAGGAACTATTAAAGGTCACAGGTACATATCTGTATGTAGCACACACATACGTGATGTGTGCATTGAAATTACTGTTATAATAATATGTCATACAATAATAAAAGCAAAACACACAATACATTGACAAACTGTGTGACAAACACACACGGCATTTGTAGGATTCAAACCCCTACCTAACTATGTTATGATACTTGAGAAATACACATTAGCGCAATGCACTATTTGCATTACTGGATGATTGCTATTTTTCTCCTGCTGTATTTATAGGGTGCTGACATCATCAGTCTTTCCAAAGAGAAATGTTCATCTTTTAGTGTGTTATCCCAGTCTTCAAAAAGGCCATTCCTTTCACAGAGAATTGCATACATACACACCCCCCTGCCCACACACTCACAGCATTTGCAGGATTCAAACCTCTACCTAACTATATTATGAAATTTGAGAGAGACGCATTACCGCAGCGCGCCATTTGCATTACTGGATGATTTTTCTTCTCCTGCTGTATTTATAGGGTGCTGACATCATCAGTCTTTCCAAAGAGGAATGTACATCTTTTAGTGTATTATCCCAGTCTTCAAAAAGGCCAATCCTTTCACAGAGAATTGCATACATAGACATCCCTCTCCCCCCACACCATTTGCAGGATTCAAACCCCTACCTAACTATGCTATGATCCTTGAGATAGACGCATTAGCCCAGCGCGCTATTCGCATTACTGGATGATTGCCCTTCTCCTGCTGTATTTATAGGGTGCTGACATCATCAGTCTTTCCAAAGAGGAATGCACGTCATTTACTAGCCCTCAGTATGGGGGATAACAATATCTGTGCATTAAACGACGCCAAGTTCAGGGTCACATATGCACACTGGCACTGCTAGGTTATGTTCTATACCATGCTTCATGACCACAGGACTTGTAGCACACAACACAACTAGGGGGTGTATCCATATACATCACAGATACACACACCTCTGGGTTGGTACCACTGCACTAAGCATGACAGGCCATACGTATACAACTACCATTGTGCAAAACTGCCTTTTGGTTTGGTGTGTAGTTCAGACCACCCTGCCATACCCAGGAACTGCACTCGGCTTTCCTGGGAACAGTGTAGGATATGCAGGTCTTCACACACACCATTATAGTGGTTGACTTAAAGTACACGAATATTGACTGGGGATACTACTCAGGCTTCATCAACATCACCCTACAGCCACTACAATTTGTGAATCCATGTGCTATGGCACAACCAGTCACCACAGCCACAAGGGGGAATACATATTGGACCTGATCATCACCAACATGGGGACTCTATGTTCCACACCAGAGGTAGAACCCTCATTGTTAAGATCAGATCATAAACAACTTTCACTGGACATCCATATCCCGTCCCCACCCCCAGCCAAGGAAATCACTGCAAAGAATTTCTCAAAAGCAGACTTTGCACTTGTGAAGACTGGGGTGGAATACTTCAAAGGCCCCGTGCTGGAGGATAATACAGCCCAATCTGCAGAATCCTTTACAAACGCATTCTATGAGCACCTGCAGGTATGCATTGATCATGCTATCCCAAATAATACCATGACTCCTCCAAAACAGGAGACCTGTCTGGTTGACCCCAGACATATATAAGCTGTACAACAGAAGGAGGAAGCTACTACATAACAGAGCATTATCCCACAGAGGGAGGACATCTCTGAACAGTATTGGCAAGACACTTCAATCCCTCATATAATCATCACTTGCAAGTTTTGACAGTGAAATTGACCAGACACTACAGATAATCACAAGGCCTTTTTTAGTTATGTCAGGAATATGTGTGGAAACACCCAGATATGCTCCGAATTGTTGCATAACAGCACAAAATATGTCAAACCTACGGACATAGCCTACACCCTGGCAGACAGAGTCTGCACAAATGTCCCCCCCTTACCCTCCAAGGGTACAGATGCCCATCCCAAATGAATGTAACCTCCCTGACATCACAGATGCACAGGTGAAAGGTGCCCTCTCCACAGCAAATAACACAGCATATGTATGGGACTGGACTGTGTCCCAGGCTGTGTCCTACATGAGCTCTGAGTAGAACTGAACACTCACATTAAGTCACTGTTCCAACTTAGCCTTAATACAGGATATGTACCCTGAGAATGGCATACACATACAGTGCTCCCACTCCACAAAGGTGGTGCCACAACGGACCACAGGAACTATCACCCCATAAGCCTGACTAGTGTGGTAGAAACAGCTATGGAGCATATTATCATGGAAGTCATAATCAAAAACATTGTGAGTCTCCAGAAAGTGGATCATACACAATTCGGCTTTGTTAAGGGCAGATCTTGCCTCTTACACATAGTTCATATCTTTGAAACGGTTACTGAAGCCATGGATGAGGGCAAGGTAGTTCACGCAGTCTACCTGTACCTTGCAGAAGCCTGCAACACAATACCCCACTCAGGCATCATACATATGCTTACCAGCTTAAATATCAACCCCTATATCACTAGATGTGTTGCTATCTGCCTCAGGGATGGAACCCACATGGTCAGAATTGCAGGTGCCATGTCCAATTCCAGACCAGTTACAACTGGTGTCTCACTGGGCTCAGTTGTGGGACCTGTCCTGTTCAGTATGTACTTCTCTGAGGTTCAGACTAACACGGGGGAATTATGTCTAACAAACGTCACAGATAACTGCTAACCGGGGGCCATAAGCGACACTGCAGCTGACACATGTTTCCTCCATAAGGGTCTCACAGAGATGGATGCTTGTTGTCAGAGCCATGGCCTCTTGCTAAATGCTAAGACATGCATAGTCATCCCCTTTGGGGAAAACAAGGTGCACACAAATTACCACATAAGTGGTAATCCATTAGGTACAGAAGATGTATTTACAGATTTGGGGACCAACATAGATCATAACCTCTCCTTTGCTAATCACATTGATAGAGTCATTGCAAAGACCTTTATATAGCCCTCCTTATCACATGGGGGTTTGCATGTAGATCATGGGAGGTCATTGTGGCCCTCTACTAGTCACTCATTAGGCCCATGTTTGACTACAATGCCCCTTTTGGGGTGTACCTTACCCAACACCTGCAGCAACTACAGTGACCACAACAGTACCTCACCAACAGGATCATGGGCTACACACAGATGTCCTATGCAGCTCACCTAAAGGATCTCCAGCTCTACTCAGTTGCTTAACGCCTACTCAGGGGTAATCTATGCCTGACGTACAGAGCCATGTCAAACCCAGAAGTAATGGACATGCTCCACCTCATAACATCCAAGACTCTTAGAGCTACACACTCCAGGAACTTAAACCTCAGCACAAAACTAAATGGGCCATGCTGCAGGGACAGATTCATTACCCAGAGGCTCCCCTCACTCTGGAATTGAATCCCAATTAGAGTAAGACATAGCCCCTCGCCAACCCTCTTCCAGCAAAATCCAGCTGCATGGATGGGAACTTGCAAATTCACCCCTGGGATCTCCACTGTGTCCCTGCTTGACAGAGGCACAGCAAACTAGCCTTAAAGGGTGCCTTCTGTGACCTACTTTACAGAGACACAGTAGGCTACTCTACTGGGGAGGTGGACGCTAAATACACTCTGCCTACGCTTATGAATTCCCTAGGGCAAACAGCCTAGTATCGACCTCTGCACCTATGTTTATGTTCAGGATGCACAATATTTGTTGCTGATACTGTTTGCAGGTCTTTATTGCCATAGCTTTCCCAGTTTCTATGAACAACATGTGTATCTGCGTAACATGTTTGATCATGACAGGGTTCCAGTATATTAATATAGGTGTCTGTTGTCATTTAACTGTGTGCACAGGGCGGATTGCTGGATCGTGGGAGGTTCCTGGCTTAACACATACAACTGCCAGATATGTGTGGCCGACTGCTATACTCAGACATGGCCTAAGTGTGTGAGCATGCCCAGTTCAGGCTTTCCATGGTTTGTTGCCTGACATATGTCTCATTTATCCAAGTGTGTGAACATGCCCAGTGTGACCTTTCCATATGTTGTGATCTAAAGTCCACTACATTTGTGGTTGTGTGTGAACATGACCAATATTGACATTTATACTGTGTGTGTTGGAAGTTGTGTTCTTACTGCCAGACTCCTTTGTGTCATAACTCAACAGGGATTATGCTGTGCCTGCAGGGTTTCCATAGGATAGTTTGCAAAGACTTGTCAACATTCTTTCATACTGACTTAAGACTGCAATACTGTCATGGAGTAGTGATTCAGTACTTTCACTAAGGTGCACAGTATCATGGGTTTGAGTCCCATCACTGCTTTAAATGTTCATACTAAGCAGACCAGACTGGTTAAGGGCCAGTTTGGTAACTATGAGCATGTTGCATTTTGTTCAGCTATGGCCTACTTAAACCAGGCTTGTCCAATATTCCTGTTTATTCACCAACTTGGATGGACATTGCCAAACATTACTCCACATTGACCACAGTTGTACTTTTTGGTGTGTGTGATTCTGTTCATAGGTTCATACTAGACTATCTGCCCTACGGCATTTATAATCCTAGCCAGAGTGTGTTTGGCTTTCAACCCACATTTTAAGTGGTGTTTGCCATGACATTTTTCAAGGTTAGTATACTGTGCCTCTGTCTAACAGTGACATAGAAGTGATACCCAGGGTAAACCTACAATCTCCCATCCACTCATCAAGAGTCCTCTTGAAGAGAGTGAATGAGGGACTCTTGCTAACCTGGAGTGGGAGTTTACTCAAGAGTGGAGGGAGCCTCTGGCTTATGAATCTGTCACTCCAGCATGTCCTATTTATTTCAGTCCTGAGGTTCAGGTCTCTTGAGCGCATAGCTTGATGGGATTTGGATTTTCCGAGGTGCAGCATGTCCATTGATTCCAGGTTGGACATGGCTTTATACATCAGGCACAGTTTGCCTCTGGGCAGGCGGTATACCATTGAGTGGAGCTGCAGTTTCTTTAACCGGGCAGCAAATGGCATCTGTTTGAGCCCTTTGATTCTCCTGGTGAGGTACTTTTGTGGTCTTTCCAGCGGCTGCAGGTGTCTGATAAGGTACATCCCACAAGGGGCATTGTACTCAATTATGGGCCTGATGAGGGATGAGTAAAGAGGCACGATGACCTCCCCTGATCTAGATGTGAATATCTTCATGATTAGGTGGGCTATATGAAATGTTTTTCTAAACACTTTGGCCACGTGGTTGTCGAATGAGAGATTGCTATCAACTTGGGTCCCGAGGTCCCTTATCACTTCTTCCATACTTAATGGGTTACCACCTATGTGGTAATTTGTGGGCACTTAGTTTTTGACAAAGGGGATGACTATACACTTTTTTGCATTTAGCTTGAGGACATGTCTCTGGCATCAGTTGTCTGTTTCTATGAGGCCCTTTTGTAGGATGCTTGTGTCAGCTGGAGGGTCGATTATGACGCCCAGTTTGCAGTCATCTGCAAACTTGTTCAGCCACAGTCCTTCTGTGTTGGCCTGTACCTCTGAGAAATATATACCAAACAAGGGAGGTCCCAGGACTGAGCCTTGTGGGATGCCACTTGTAGCTGGTTTGGGGTCTGACATGGCTCCAGCATTTCTGACCATGTGGGTTCTGTCCTTGAGTCAGTTTGTAACCCATCTAGTGACATAGGGGTTTATATTGAAGTTGGTGAACTTATCTATAATGACCAAGTGGGGTATTGTATGGAAGGCTTTTGCGAGGTCCAGGTAGGCTGTGTGGACCACCTTCCCCTCGTCAATGGCCTTGGTGACTGTTTCAAATGACTCAACCAGGTTTAAGAGGCAGGATCTGCCCTTAACAAAGCCAAACGCGGTAGGATCCAGTGCCTGTAGGTCCCCAATATCTTTATTTCTGAGGTCCATGATGATCCTTTCCATAGCTTTGCAGAACAAGCTAGTCAGGCTTCTGGGGCGATAGTTTGCAGTATCCATTAAGGCACCACCTTTGTGGAGAGGGACCACTGTTGCTGTACACTGCTCTTTGGGTACATATCCTGTGGTAAGGCTGAAATTGAACAGTGGTTTGATGTTTGTGTTCAATTCTTCTTGGGGTTCATGTTGGACACAGCTCAGGACACTGTCTGGTCCCATTGATGCTGTGTGTTTTGCTTTGGAGAGGCTGGCTGTTACCTGAGTATCTGAGATGTCAGGCGGCCATCACTCTGCTGAGATAGATATTTGCCCTTTTGGTGGGGGGGGGGGAGTTTGCACTGAACCTGTCAGCTTGGATGTTGGCAATGTCTAAGGATTTGGTGTATTGTTTGTCATTTTGCACTAATTCCGAGCATATCTGGGAATTCCCACCCAGGTACCTACCATAACTAAAGAAAGCCTTGTGATTATCCTTAGTGTCCTGTACAATTTTTATCTCAAAGATGGCCTTAGACGATTTTATGCATGGCCGTAGTTTTTTAATAATACTGATCAGAGATGCCTTCCCTTTTTGGGATTTTGCTCTATCATATAGTAGCTTCCTCCTTGTATTGTATGGTTTGTTTATGGCTGGGATCCACCAGACAGGATGCCTGCCTTTGGAGGATTGGGTCTTGGTTTTATTTTGGATTGCATGATCCATGCATTCCTGAAGGTGTTCATAGAATGCGTTTATAAAGGGTTCTGAGGTCTGGGCCATATTTTCCACAGGCACAGGGGCTGTGAAGGATTCCACCTCGGTTTGGAGAAGTGTGACATTTGCTTTAGTGAAAATGTTTCACTGTGGTTTTCTGACCATGGGCTGGGGTCGGGATGTGAATATCCAGTGAGATTACTCTATGGTCTGATCTTACCAGTGAGGGATACACTTCTGCTCTTGGGCATAGAGTCCCCATGTTGGTGATGATCAGGTCCAGTATGTTTTCCCCTCTTGTGGGAGTGGTAGCAAGTTGTTCCATAGCACTTGAGTTTATAAATTCTAGGAACCTTTGGGCTAGGGTGTTGGAGCTAGGGTAATGCTCCCAGTCTATGTTTGGGTAGTTGAAGTCGCCCAATATAATGGTGTTTGGGGAGACCTTCATATTTTCATGTGTTCTCCAGTCAGCCAAGAGTGGTTCCTGGGTTTAGGAGGGTGGTCTGTAGCAGGCTATGAACTGGAAGGCGGTTTTACCCACTGTTAGTTGCACATGGATAGTCTCTGATGCTTCATGCTGTGCCACCAACCTGGGGGTGTGGGTATCTTTGACAAATATTGATAGTCACCCTCCTTTTGTAGTTTGTTCCATGTTTTGTGGCTGTAAAGCATGGTATGAGGTGTAACCTGTTAGTGTTAGGGTGCTCTTGGGAGCCTTGAACCAGGTTTCTGTTACTGCACAGATATCAACATTCTCCATGCTGAGGAGAGTTTGGAGTGCATGCATCTTGTGGTTTAGACTTCTGGCATTGAGTAGCATTACTTCTAGTTTCTTATCCCTTGTGATACCTAAGGAGGTGGGTTTGTCTTTTGAGCTTTACCTGAAAAAGGCACTATGGGGGTGACAAGAGCCTTTGGCAATATCCAAAAGGCCACAGGTGACAGGTGAAAGACATCCCTAGCGAAGCATCATGTCTTGTTGAGCATGTCATCCCAGGCTGACAGGCATTGGATCCCCTTTCACTGACACCAATACTTAAGCCAATTGTTGTAATTGATCATCTTGTTTTCATATTGTGGCATCATGCTTGGTGAGGGTTGGATGATACTCAAGGTCATCAAGTCTGCATATACTACATGGTGGTAAATGCTGTTTAGCACTACCTTACATTGCTTAATGCATGGCAATCCTGCCTCAGGTGGTGCTGCTTGGCTGCCTATGTTGGATGCACATACTACACTCCCTGCACATGTTTGAAAGCAGGTTGTGTCAACTTAGGCATCCCTTTCACTATATGTGGGAGTCAGAGAGAGGTATCATTTCCAGGGTTCCTACTGAGCCAGTGCATGTGCTATGCGTTGCCTCTTTGCCAAGGCCAAGGCATACTGGGCATGCCTCCTTCTGCCTACTAGGGCAGGCTCAGGTTGTTCCTCCCCCGAGTCACGCTCTGCCTGTGATGGCCTTGGCAATGGTGGGGGGCTGTTTGGCCCAGTCCTATGCTGGTCCTGCTGCAGCTGTTTTTGCAGAATCATATTATGTAGCATGGCACATACCATGATAATTTGGGTACATGTAGTTGGTGAGTATTGCAAGGCTCCACCAGATGTGTCCAGGCACCGGAACCGTGACTTGAGCAACCCTAACACATGCTCGATTACATTTCATGTTTGTGCGTGTGCCTCATTATGGCATTCCTGTTCAGGTGTGTGTGCGTTT
Source organism: Protopterus annectens (assembly GCF_019279795.1). NCBI lineage: Eukaryota > Metazoa > Chordata > Ceratodontiformes > Protopteridae > Protopterus > Protopterus annectens. Next base: position 1,232,945,110 of record NC_056737.1, on the reverse strand, counting down.
CTGATGGGTGTCATCAGCCACGGCTCCATTGCATAGCCAGCATCCCCCAAGGGTGACCATGTGGGATGTCCCCATTGGCAAATGTCTGGTACAGCTGAGTCAGATGTCAGATATGGGAATCATGGTAGCTTCCAGGGCAGCCAGCACACACATTTATTATTATGCCCTGGGCATCACACACGACCTGGCAGTTGATGGAGGGGAAGCCCTTGTGGATAATGTAGGCCCTACCCAGCTCAACGGCTGGTGCTTTGATGCGTATATGCGTGCAGTCTATTGCACCCACTACCTCAGGGTATTCTGCTATTTGCTGGAAGAGACGCATATTGCTGGCCAGTACCTCATGGGAATTGGGGAAATATACATGATCACCGACATGTGCTGACATGACATCCAGGAACTGGTGCAGTACCCTGGATGCTGATGCTTGTGATATCCCCATCATATCACCAGTTGGTCTCTGGAAGGTACCTGTTGCTAGTATTCTTAGGCCAACACATACCTTGGTTTCCACTGGGATGGGTTCCCCTCTGTTGGTTCTGTGTGTGAGGCGTGGCCTGCACAGCTCAACAATTTGCTGCAGGAGGTCTCTGTCCACTCTATAGTGCTCCACTATCTCCAGCTCATGTAACCCCTGGTAGGTGACCCTGGGCCTGTACACTTTTCTCCGTCTCCTCACTGTGGGATGTCCGGCAACATTTGCATTATCACCACATTCAGCATGTTGCATATGTCGCCTTATAACAGCAATGGCAGCCCCTAGCATTTTTTGTCTGAGTGAAGCTTTTTCAGTTTTCACTTCTAGTAGCTTACTCCAGTGTTGCAGTGTCTCTTGAGAGAAACAAACTGCACTGTTGTTTGCAGAGTTTTAAGTGCTGGGCTGGACTAGTGTTCTGCCTGTGTAATTGCCTTATTCCGATTGTTTGCACCTGCTAGCTCTACTAGTATTCCCTGGTAGCTTCCTACTATTTGTTGTGCTTCCTTTTTCCTTTCTGTTTCCTCAGGGAGGAGCGACGCGCATACAAGCGCAAACACACGGCAGCTCACACGCATGCACACATGCTTAGACGGACTAATACTTGCTTATTTAGGTTAAAACACACGCATACCAGTGCAAACGTGCTTACAGGTCTTTAAACAGCCTTATACATGCTTACTCTGGCTTAAACGCATGCACTCACGCTTCCACATGCGCACTCTGTCTTACTCGAGTTTACAGGCACGCACACGCATGCATACCCACTCAGCAAGAAACTTTGGTGTTATCCACAGTATACACCTTCCATTTCTTGGCTTTCCCTGGCCTACCTGTTGACACACCTCTTTCCATGATGTATAACTGACAGCTAACACATGCCACTCTGCTCCAATGAACTTCACTACTTTCATACATACCCCCCTTGTGATGTCACCTATCTCCTACTCTGTTACTCCCTATATCCTACTCCTACACTCCACTGACTGTGCTCATTTGCTATGTAAAAGTGCGATTCACTATCCTAACACTCATTTACATTGGATTGCCTGCTAATGCTTGGTTACATGTCTTAGACTGAGCTTCTCCCCTTAGCAACCCCTACTCGGTGGCCATGTTGTCTTCAGCCTGCTATTCCCTTACATTGTAATTTAACATTTTCATAAGTTCCACATTTGTGGCTTTTAATTTATTTTATGTTTTTTATAGCGCACCCCATTTGCGTGGTGCTGCGCTACGCTTAAACATCTGAAATCGCCGAAAAAAGAAAAGTATTTTTATTTTAATTTTACATCTGGGAACATTTCCAATGGCTGTATATTTGGCCATTGGCATGCTTCCTCAACCATATGCAACTTTTATTTGGAGTTGACAAGACTCCATTGTATTATTTGCAGAACGGTACTCAGTTGTCAACTGAGTACATTTCTGCAACTAACACGGCTCCTACTCGGACAGGTTTGTGCTTCCTGGATCGCAAATTTACCTCATTTGCATGCCTTTTGGCTGCAAGTGAGGTAATTTGCATATCCCAGCCCTGTCCGTGTAGGAGATGTTTTTCTCTTACACGCCCCTACAGGCTGTTCCTGGATCGCTCGTCGGACATGATGGCTGCATGGAGTCTACTCTACTCGTACACTCCGTGCAAGCCATCGTGAATCCGGCCCAGTATTTTTTACTACTTTTTTTACTATTTTTTAATTTTTAGTATTTTTTAGCATTATCCTCACAAAATGGCATCCGACTGCCATCTTAGACCTCCACGAACACTTCCGTGATGAAGTTACACATGAAAGCATTGGCCAACCTCCCTGACTATACTCAAATTTAATTGACTCTATCCCTTTAGTTAATAAAACTTATTTAAAATTTGGTAATTTTAAGTCACCTAACACTAAAAACTGGTTTAGAATCCAAAACAGATGAGCATTTTAATATGTGATTGTATGTGTTACGTCTTTGTGGTTAGTTTTATGTTTTTTAAGTGTGTGTTTTTAAGTTTTTTAAGAGGGAAATTTCTCTCCTGTGTTCTTGTCTAAATGTGGATATTATATGCTTATTCTCAATTAACTTTTATCATGAATGTTTAACTCAAAATATACACACTGAAAGTTCTGCCATAACTTCTATTGTAACATGTTAACTACTCCCATCAGAAGGGGCTCTGAGAATAAAGGCCACGCCCCCTGTAGCCACCTTCATGGTGATTGGTTAATAATATAGGCACGCCTATTGCTATGTGTATAAAAGCCAGCCAGATATCACTGCATGGTATACTCAGAACAACATTAGGAGAACGTTCACATCTGTATTCATTCAAGACTGAGAAATAAAGGACTGCTGTGTGACTTGACCTGTCTCTGGTGTCATTGTGTTCTAACTATCTTCTTGCACTGAGAGGGTCTTTCAACCAAAGATTCCTCTACTAGTTGTTACCTGTTTTTTGAAAGTATATGCTTGTGTTAGTTTTCATTTTTGGTTTATATGTTTTTGTCTTTTGGGGTGTTTTAATTATTTTTATTACAGTTTCTACTGATGACTGATACCAATAAGTAGTGCTCAGCCTTGATACTAAGGGAGCAATCACCAAAAGTCCTTCTCAGAACTATTTTTATCCAAAAGGTACCTTACCACAAAGGCTCTTATAAGGATCAAATTGGACCAGGTTAGGGGCCCCGATCGAACTACTGAGACCATTAGGACCCACAGTGCTTTGGAAGACTGCAACAGTCCTTATAAGGACCGACCTGTTCACCATCCTCACAGTCCTTACTAAGGCTAAAAAAGGTCCTTTTTAGGACCACATTAGTCCTTATTAGTCCTTATTAGGGCTACAAAGGTCCTTATGAGGACCACCACAGTCCTTTTCAGGACTTCAATGGTCTATTTAAGGACCACCACAGTCCTTTGCATGATTTTAACGGTTCTTTTTAGGACCCCCTCACACTTCCTAGGACCACAATAATCCTTATTAGGGCTACAAGGGTTCTTTTCAAGACCACCACATTCATTTTCAGTACTCCAATGTCCTTTCACAGGACCAACATAGTCCCAAGCAGGACTACAAAGGTTATAGTCAAGACCAGCTCAGTCCTTTCAAGGACCACCGCAGCCTTCATCTCTGAACCACCAAAATTCAACAGTCCTTCTGAGGACTACTTGGACAAAGCAAACAGGCCTGCGGGCTCCTAGAACCTATCCATAAAAAGTCCTTCTGAGGACTCCAACCTTGGCAACAGCTTAACTCATTTTCAAATATCCTGGTCACCAGATACCAGAAATCTGACCCACTCCTAGACAGCGGGCTACACTCTTGGAGTAGTTGATTCCTCACCCTCCACATACAATAACTGGGAATAATAACTTCTTATAATGGCTACACTAAACATATTATTTTGGAATGTCAATGGTCTTACAGGTATAGGCAAAAAGGTAAGAGTATTGATTTACATTAAGATATAAAGAGTGCAAATATCAATACTACAGGAGACACCTTTAGAAAGACGTGAGCATGTGAGTTTTATTTTATTTTTTTATTTTATATTTGTTAACCTGGATAGTCCGACTAGACACAGGTCCATTTTCAGTGGAGGCCCAGGGAGAAAAGCTCCACATGTGGATAGTTACATAACAGTTAAACAGTAGCAGTTTTATACAGTCACATATAGATACCAGTACAGAATTATAGGATTATATGCATACTTGGAATACATACATACGTAAACTTAACATTGTAGTTTTCTTGTTCAAACTTAGACATTTTTAGTGGTACAAGGCTGAAAAAGGTAGCATGTCATTCAGTAGTACAATGCATATGAGAATTAGACTAAGTCTGAAACATTGACCATTTTACAGATAGCCAGGTAGTGAAGGGAGTGGTAAACTGGTTAGTCAGGGTTGGTACAGGGGCACAGCCAGTGACTTTTTAAGATTTTTTTGAGAGATGTTTTAAATTGGTTAATAGTCTGATTAGCTGTAAGTTCGGCAAGGAGCCGATTCCATATTGTTCCAACAGAGTTGCAAAACAATGAGTCACCTGTTGAGTTTTTAGATTTAACAGTTTGTGCCAGTATTTTATCAGAAGACCGGAGAGTTTTTAGGTTACTGAAAGGGGTAATTATATTTTTGAGTATGGGTGTGCTTTTGGGCTGATGGAGGACTTTGTGGGCTATTATTAATTGATTATACTGGATTTGAGAGGGGAAACTCTAGCCAGCCTAGAGATCGTAGGTTAATACAGTGGTGGGTTCTATATGCTGAGCCTGTGGCAAATCTGGCTATGGTGCTTTAGCATCTATTGAGTTTACTGAGGTCAGATTTACTCAGGTTTGTATAGACTGGGGAGGCATAAAGAAGGGTTGAAAGTAAATGTGCTCGGGCAATAACTGTCCTAGCAGTTGGGGTTAGAAATGCCTTAATTCTATATAGAGATCCTAGATTTTTGTTGACTGTTTTAATGGTTTTGTCGATGTGAGCGTCAAACTGAAGGTTATTGTCAACAATTACACCTAATAGTTTTGTATTACTTTCTGGGGAAATTATTGTGCCATTATTAGATGTTATGGTAAATGATGGGAGTGTAGCTTTCCAAGTGGGGGTGAAGAGTAGCAGTTTTGTTTTATTTGGATTCAATGGAAGACACCTGTCAGTGTGCCCGTTTTCTACTACATTGAAAGTATTCTGGGTTAAGGTCTGCAAGTTAAATGGGGAGGTGGCAGAACAGATTAGGGTAGAGTCATCTGCATATTGAATGCAGGTTACTTTGGGGATGACTGTATGAAGATCATTAATGAAGATGGAAAATAGGAGAGGTCCTAGTATAGACCCTTGAGGAACTCCAAGGGTGACTGGCAGTAGGGAGGAAAGGCTATCCTTCCATAGCACAGCTTGTTGTCTGCCACTTAGGTAGGACTGAAACCAGTGTATTGCTAGGCTGTCTATGGCAAGAGGTTTTAGTGTTTGAATGAGTAGCTGCTGGTTTACCATATCAAATGCCTTAGATAGGTCAAGAAAGACAGCAGAGGAGGGCGTATTATTATTGCAGATTTGATTTATTGTCTGAGAGAAGGATAGAAGGGCTGTGGTGGTACTATGGTGGGGTCTAAATCCATGTTAGGAGGGAGCTAGGGGATTGTGCATATTGAGGTAATGAAGGAGTTGCTTGTGGATACATTTTTCCATAATTTTAGCCAGAGGGGACAGAATGGCGGTGGGCCGGTAATTTGATAGAGCAGTGGAGTTACCCCCTTTATGGAGAGGAATTACATAGGAAATTTTCCAGATGGAGGGGATATATGCTTCAGAGATGGTTCTGTTAATTTAATATTGAGATGGGATATGTTATTGCATTTGCAGCCTTTTGAAGATATTCAGCTGGGACTAGGTCTGCTGAAAGGGTGGTGGGTTTCAGTTTCTTGATTAAGGATCGGATAAATGCTGTTGGTACAGATTGAAAGTTAAAGGATGGGTGGGTATTGGATAAGGGGTTAATACGGTCTAGGTTGTTGGGGCCTAGTTGGTTGGCAAGGGATTGTATAGTTTCCGTAAAGAATATGTTTAAGGTGTTGGCAATATTTCCTGGAGGTTTTTGGAGGATAGACGCAGGGCTAGGGGTAGTAGTATTACCTGGATGGAGAAGATTGTTTAAGTCTGGATAATATGCATTAGTTTAGAAAGATTGCTGTTAAGCAACTTTTTTTTTTTAAATTTCTGTGGTCAATTTTGATGCTTATGTTGCAGGTTACAGTAATAGTCTTTTTTGTCTAACATTATAGACTTCTTAGTATCATTTCTTAGCTGTTTATATACTAGTTGATCCTTGATAAAGAAATGATTTGAAGAGGGATATTCAGCAGATTATCAGGGACAAAGGAAAGGGGACGTATACTACTTGCTAGAGAGCTCCAAGAATGACACAAGAGGAAAATAGTAACAGTAGATTTCTGGTAGTAAGGGACTATATTTATAGGTCAGTACTAGGCTATCTGCTCTTGCAACCTAGCCAGTTATCCTTTGTGAGATTCAAACCCTGCACCTTGTGTTTGTAAGGTAAATACCTTAACTATTAGGCCACCTGCTGTTGACTGCTATCAACAGAGGAGGATTATGTTGGCATGTTCTTATATTCCACCTAAAACTGCTATTATGGAGCTTCAGAAAATGTGAGAAATAATCATCTTTCAGCAGGGAATATTACTTGTAGGTGGGACTAGGACTTGAGTTTCAACAGGGAGGAATTATCTGGGGATACTAGAATGGAAACTATAACAAAAGAGGGTAGGTTTCATTAGAAATTTATGAAAATATTTTGTATGGTAGACATGAATTCAGCAATAGGAACTTATAGAAAATGTCCTTATTATTCCCCAAGGTACAATAACTGGACTAGACTAGACAGAAATTATATTTCACAGGAAAATGTGCATTTAATTGAAAGCTCTGACACTCATCCAATAACTATTTCACATTTCCCAACCTACCAATTAAAAAGAGAAGAATTTAAAGACTAGGTAGTGGAAATTATTCAAGCGTTATTAGGGATGATAGGAATTTCTTCAGAAATTATAGTTAGTGAGCGAGATAGTTTAACAATAGGGTAGAAATAAAAGAAAAGAGATATGATTAATAAGTGGCAGGAACTATTTAGAGAAGCTGAAAAAGGTTAACATATTACAGAATATGGGGAATCTCACAGAACAGGAACAGGCGCAGCTGCAGAGTGATAAATAAAAAATAAGGGAGTGTCTGGATAATATGCATTAGTTTAGAAAGATTGCTGTTAAGCAACTTTTTTTTTTTAAACTCCAGACAACAAAAACTCTTAGCACAATGACTTGGGAAACAGAAAGTAGAAAGTTTTTTTGTCGGATTGCCAGACTTATGGACCCTGTAACAAGAAAAATAACCACAGGTCCTATAGATGTATTAAAAATATTTTAGAAATTGCATGAACATTTGTAAAAAAGCAGAGTAATGTTGAAATAAAAAAAAGCATAAATGGAAATGTTTATTGAAAACTTAAGCATATAAAGGTTAGGGGTAGATAAGGCACAAACATTATCAGTTATGGTAAGAGGAAATGAGATAAACATGGGACATATAGTAAATCTGCAGGAACATCTCCATGAATAGATTGTATTCCTGTAGAAGTTTGGAAGCTAGGAGTGAATAAAGTGCTAAAGATCTGGAAGGTTTTGTTTAACGGTATTTTAAAAGGGGGGAGTACCAACATCCTGGAAGAAAGCTGCGGTGGCTGCAATACCTAAACATACAAATAAAGCACAGGGAGGAGACAAAATTAGTAAATAAGACCTGAGAACACATCAGCAAGAAGGGGAAAAAGGTTGCTGTCATCACAGTCTGAAGATAACCATGTTTGTATCCTTGTTTGTTCTGAAACAACAATTCTGGATTGGATTCCAGCTTGAACATCTTCCAGCTTTTTCCAGTTAGGGGTCACCACAGCAGATCATCTGTCTGCTCATGATTGGCAGTGGAGTTTTTCAGTGTTGAGTTGCCAGCCCGGTGCCCAACCTTCCACAGAAGGCACACACACATGCACACACTTACACCTAGGACCAATTTAGAGTGTCCAATCCACCTACTGCATGTCTTTGGGATGTGGAAGGAAACCCACACAACCACAGGGAGAACATGCAGACTCCACACAGAAGGCACCCTAACCAAGAATCGAACCGGAGAACCTCTGGCTGTGAGGCAGCTATGCTAACTGCTGCACCACTGAGGCCATCCCTGGATTCCAGCTTGATAAACGCAATATTAACAGGACTGAATATAAACTGAACTGACTGCTGTCTGATACTATGCGAAGATCAAAAAAATGAAACTGGGGCACACAAGCCAAGAAGCAGACTGCAGGGAGAAACACAAGATGCAGAATCTGTGAGCTTCAAATGGGAGAAGGTAGCAAATATGTGGGTAGCACAAGCAAAGACTGCAGTTGTTCTGCCAGAAGATGAGGCCTTTATCTGTGTCCTATGTGTTCACAGCTATTTCAGACACAGTTTTGTGTTCCTGCATGAGGCAGTCAGTGTTAATAAGATGAAAAGAGTAGTAATGTCTATTGAGTCCAAAATGAAAGATTTTAAATGTGTGCAAAACCAAAAGGAAAACAAAATCATAGACATACAGGAAGATGCTTTCAGTTTGGAAGAATATGTTAGACAAGAATTTGCAAAACTGCATCAGTTTCACCAAGATAAGGGACAAAAACTCATCCAACAACTTAAGAATGAGGAAGCAAGCATTCTGAAACAAATGGAAGAAAGTTTTCATCACATAAAACAAGACAGTATATCCTTCAACGTGGAAGTGCTTGATGTGCTAAATGCAAAAAGTGTTTCATATGTCTCAGCACTTTTCAATGGCAGTGTACCACTCATACAGGGGAGAAAGTATAAATGTGCAGAAAAGCAATTAGTGCTTTAAGCATCTCTGTAAGCAGTACCATACATTTCACATGGGTGAGAGAAACCAAAACAACTTGAAGAAATCAAATTGCAAGGGAGCATATAAATACTTGGAATGAAGTAAGGGCTTCACACATCCCAACAGCATTCACCTGCATCAGACCATTCACAAGGATGACCCCTGTTGTAAAACGGAAGTAGCAGTCCACAAAAATCACAAAACCTGATAGGCCAAAAAAGAGTCATAAAGATGAGAGAGTGGACTATTGAGGATAAGAAAAACATATTATGAATTGTTAGTATTATGCAAGAAGCACAGAATTTCCAGACAGAAGATATACAAAAAGATTAACAGAAAAAATAAAGGAAAGAAAACTACTTTCACAAGAAAAACTGTCAGAAGCTTCAAATAAAAACTTGTGTTCATTAATATAATAGATTTATGAATAACATTATATAGAGCAAGAAACTTTGATCCATTTGAAAAAGAAGCATCTGAGGAAAAGTAAAAATATAAAGAGCAAAATATAGAGGCTTTTGAAAGGTAGAAAAAAAGAAATATGGACATGGGAAAGAGAGATGTGATATAGTGCAATACTTATGCAAAGGAGAAAGCCAAATTAAATAACACAAAAAGGCATCCCGAAAGATATTCAAAGAGAAATACAGGCAAACGCATGCAGATATGGAAAATTGCACAATTAAAAAAATAAGGTCACAAAAAGGAGACGGAGAACAGAAGATTAGTCAAGCAGAAGTAAAAAAATAGAAGTTAAAGTTATTGAATAATTGAGAATTAAGGGTTTAGTGTAAACATTCTAACACAGATTGCATCACAGTACAATGGAATGAGTCCCCAAAAGTAAGGGAATAAAAAAGAGATTTAATATATCTTAATATTTATGCAAAGGAGAAAGCAAAAGTAATCAGTACAAAAAGAGCAGCACCAAAGATATTTGAAGAGAAATATAGGCAAAGGTATCTGGACATGGAAAATTGTACAATACAAAAACTTAACAAAGAGGAAAAGTAGAAAAGAGGATTAGTAATGGAGAATTTAAAGAAGTAGAAACTGAGGTTATGGAGTACCTGTGAAGTAAAGGATTTAGTGTAGAAAATCTACCTTAGAAAATACCACAGCAGGATGCAGCAATGGATCCCCAAAGTAAGGAGAAACAAGTGGAGTGAGCAACATCTGATCAGTTGCCATATGAAGATACTTGGAGCCTTCCATAAGAAACAAGTACAAATGTTCAGTTGGCGTTGCACAGCAAGTGGAGGAACAGGAACCTGTGGCAACTCTGGTGCAGTCAATGTTGTGGAGTGACAGGCCAGTGAGTTCCCATATGAAAGAGCAACTAATGACACAGGATGAAAGTGCAGAAAATATGGCACAGTAAAATGCTTTGGAACTTTCTATAGAATGCCCACAGGGAATAGAGAACAAAGAACATGCCCTCAGTTTAGAAGAAAATGATCAAAGAGAATAGTTGCTTGATATAATAGAGGACAGACAGATTAAGATCAATAAAAGAAATAAACTACAAAAAGGTAGAAGTCTGATAAAACAAATGAACACAGTAATTAGGACTGTCCATAGAGATTCATGTGATATAACAGAAGTAAACAGGGTAAATTACTGTGCAGCTAAGTTAATAACAGATAAAGTCTTACCACAAAAACACAGGACAGTAAGAGAAAGGAAGGGGAGAAATCAAATGCCATCATGGAAGTATCGATACAGAAAACTATAACCAATTAAGGCGAGAAGTGTCACTGTTAGAAGAGTATAGAAGAGGGAACAGATCAACAAAAATACTCAGAAAGATAGATGTGATAAAAGCAATGCACAGTATCAGAACAGATCAGGATCTATCATGCACTATCACAGATAATAAACTAAAAATATAAGCACCGGCAGAAAAACTTAGAAGATATGCAGATAAATATAAAGAAAAATGACAAAATAAGTAATTTATTAATGATCCCAAAAAAGTTCATAGACAATTGGTAGATAAGACAAAAGGAATTGAAACATCACCAAAAAAATGAAGAAATAGATATGTTTTAGAGAAATATCTATGAAGATCCTGAGGAACATAACAATGATGCTAAATGGACAGAAGAAGTAAAAGAAATAATACGAAGTTCAAATGTACAGGATATGAAATGGGATGCAGTAACAGCCAGAGAGATTGAAACAAAGTTAAGAAAAGCTCCTAACTGGAAAAACCAAGGCCCAGATGCAATATCTAAATTCTGCCTAAAAGTATTAACATCGTTACATTAAAATTTAGCCATGAGTAAGATCTATTTATATGCGTACCCCAAACAAACAACAGCTTGGTTAACAACAGGAAAACAATACTTCTACTTGAGTGAAACTGCAAACTATCGTAAAAACTATATACCGACAACTTGCCTTCTGATGATGTGTAAACTATACACTGCAGTTGATGATGACAGAGGTTATAGTAATTTAAAATAAAACCTCAATCATGGCAATAGAACAAAAGGGTAATAAAAGAAAGTCATATGAACAAAGGATCATTTGTTGTTAAATAAAGTCATAATGGAGAACTGTAAAAAGGGGAAATCTAAGTATGGCATGGATAGATTACAAGAAAATATTTTACAGTACCCACATTCATGGATAAGAGTCATTAAAATGTATAAGATACACCCGACACTGCTCAATTACATTGCAACAACCATGAAACAGTGGCAAACCACTATGCAGTTAAGCCATGATAAAGGGTTAATTATTATTCCAGGGATAAAAATTAAAAGTGGGATATTCCAGGGTAACTTTCTGTCATTGCTGCCCTTTTGTCTTGCCCTTAACCCATTAAATTGTCTACATAACAGATTAGGTCATGGCTATAGTTCGTCAGATGAGGAACTGAAAGCACAACAGCAAGTGGACAAAACTTTTTCAAATGATATACAAATGTAATTTGATTTTGATAAATGTGCAAAAGCAACCTTTAAAGCAGGAAAGCTGCGGCACCAAGAAAATGTCAGTTTGGGACAAGAATGTCATATAAACGAACATGAGCAAGAGGGAGTATATAAATATTTGTGAACTGATAAAGGATCAGCAATAAAACATGACAAATGCAAATAAAACTCAGAAAGGAATGTTTTGAATATTAAAATTAATAATGAAACCAGCATTGACATCTAGAAACAAAGTCCAAGCTGCAAACAAATGTTTTTTTCCTGTTCTAACTTACAGTTTTGGAGTGATTGACTGACCCCAAAAGACATTGGATATATTAGACAAGAAAACAAGAAGGATGCTTCATGCTCATCAAATGATTTATAAAAATCATTGCATAGCAAGATTATATATTCCACATTCTGAAGAAGGTATGGGCTCCTCAAAATTGATTACATGTATAGATCTGCAATCTTGGACTGCATACTTATCTGCTGCCTTCACAAGACCTAAATGTTGTCAAAGATGACTTCTCTGCTTAGTTTAGCAAAAGCATATTGACACCAAGTGGGAATGGAAATCAAACCAGAAGTAGATAAAAATCAGCCAGCAACTGAAAATGCCAATAAACAAGAGAAAGAATATAAGGTGAATATCAGATGAGAAGGCAAGAAATGTGGAAAATGCATAAATATAGTTGTAAGTGTAGAAAACTCTTGGAACAACTTCATGCTGATTAAGATCAAATGCAGAAATGGTTAAGGAGAGGTGAATTCAAACCAAAAGATGAAAGTTAATATTGGCGGCCTGAGAAAGTGGACTACGTACACTTTGGTTTACAAAGTCTATTGAACATGTGGGAGAAACAGACAAATGTAGGTTTTGTAAAACAGAATTGGAAACAGTTGCACATCTTGTTGCTGGTTGTGATATACTAATGGCAGAAGGACAGTATACTGAAAGGCTTAACAATGTGGCAAGGCTGTTGCACTGGGGCCTATGCAAACATTATAACATTGAGGTAGCTGAAAAACACTGGAAACATGAGCCACAAAGCATTTTAGAAAATGATGAAGTTTCTATCACATGGGAATACCCATTACCAACAGTTGAAAAAATAGATGTATAAAAACCAGATATAGTAGTCCATGAAAAATAGCATTGATCATAGGTTAGTACTAGGCTAACTGCTCTTGTGAGACATTTTTTAAGGCTAGCCAATTATCTCTTGTGGGGATCAAACTTTGCACCTTGTGTTTGCAAGGCAAACACCTTAACCATTAGGCCACCCTCCCAACCCTTAAAACTGTAACACCTAGTGACTACAGTGTCTTAGATACAGAGAGATGCAAAGCCATAAAATACCAAGATTTGCAGGCAGAAGTGAGGACAATGTGGAATAAAGATACCCACACAGTTCCAGTAGTAGTAGGAGTAACATGTCATATGAAAAATAATTTAAAATCATACTTGGGTATGTTACTGATACATGTTCATAGGATCATAGATTCATAGGTGTTTACTAGGCTAACGACTGCAAGGGCCTTTTTAAGCCTAGCTATGCAACCTAAATCTCTGACAAGTTCTCATACCTCTGATAAGTGTAAGCATGGGTCTGGGAGATGAGCCATTTACAGGTTACCTGTGTCCATAAGAGACATAGGTGCCAAACCAGATGGATTTCTGGTTTCTCATCCAATTGTCCAAGTTGCACTTGAATTGGGTTAGGGAGGAACTCTGCTTCATATGGATGGGGAGCCTGTTCCATAGACAGGGTAGACTCTGGGATACATACCTATCTCTCCAGCAGGTCCTATTTATATCACAGGCAAGGTTTAAGTTTTTAGAACAGGTAATTCTGGTGCTGTTTGTTTTGTGGATATGCAGGAGATCTATTAGAGTGGGGTCTGATAATGACCTGTATGCCAGGCATAGATCTCTCCTCAAAAGCCTGTAGGAGACAGAATACAGGGATAGAGCGTTGAGCTGGTCTATAAAGGACATTTTGCTTATGCCCTGTATTCTTTTAGTAAGAACCTCTCTGGACATTCCAATTGTTGGATATGGCTACTTAGGTACATACCAAAGGGTCATTGTACTCAATGATATGTCTGATGAATGCCAAATACAGAGGAACAATGCCTTCCTTGGACTTTATTTATAAGTTGTGTAACATAGAATTATTTCCTCACCACCGTAGACACATGATGGTCAATGGCTGTATTACTATCTATGTGTGTCCCTATGTTCATGACTACTGGGTCAACTCTGAGGGGTGTGTTGTTAATATGATAGTTACTAGGGTTGGCATTTAGTTTTAATCCATGGCTCTGACACCAGTTGTTTGTCTGTGTCAGCTCCTCTTGGGAGAATATTTGTGTCCGTGTGAGATTCAGTGGCAGTTCTTAATTTGGAATCATCTGCAAATTTAGTCAGCCAGAGATTACTGATATTGGCCTTAACTTCTGAGAAGTAAATACCAAAAGGATTGGTCCAGGGACTGATCCTTGAGAACTCCACTTGTTACTGGCCTATTAGTATAGGTGGAATCTGCAATTCTATCTTCCTGGGTCCTGTCTGTGAGCCAGTTGGCTATCCACCGGGTGACATAGGGAATTGTACCTAACCTACTGAGTTTGTCAACAATGCCTGAGTGGGGTATTTTGTCAAATGAATACGAAGGCCCAAAGGTTAAACAGAAGAACACCAAAAGCCAGGAACCAATGAATAATCCTTTATTTTACACATTAAGCACTTTCATCAGCTTATATCAGAAAAACTTCTTTAGAATCTGTAAATCCCATCAATTAAAACATTTAAATAATATGAATCACACACCACCTGAGATACCTACTAGATGCATTTAAAGAAACGCCATACCTTGTTTTGAAAATAAATTTTAGATACAAATGTAAATGAAAACAAAAATACAATAAAAAAGTGTCTCCAAAAACAACTAAGAATAAAATACAACTATACATATACATTATATCAATGGTCTTTACACTATATAGGACCTTAACTTTAAAACACTACTGATAGAGCAGCTTTCATTTAACCCAGGGGATGTATATGCCTGTAGTTTAATTTGCCAAAGCAATTCCTTAAATTCCAAAAATCTTTCCAAGGTCCAGGTCAAGGTAGGCAGTGTGAATAATTTTGCCCTCATCCATTGCTTTGGTGACCTTCTCAAAGAAGTCCACCAAGCTGAGAAGGCATGATCAGCCCTTGATGAAGCCAAACTGGGTTGGGTCCAGTGTCTGAAGGTTTATTATATCTCTATTGATCATTTCCGTAATAATTCTTTCCATGTCTTTACATATAAGACTACTGAGACTTATGAGTCTGTAGTTTCCAGGGTCTGTAGATGGCCCACCTTTATGCAGAGGGATAGCTGTTGCCTTTCTGCACTCATGAAGCATGAAACCTGTTTGGAGCCTACAGTTAAATTGTAATTCCAGAGGCCCTGATAGGTTATGCTTAATACTATTTAGAAAGCATATTGCGATATTATCTGGGCCCATTGATGCAGTGTTGTTGGTCTTAGAGAGAGCATTAAGGACGTGTTCCCTAGTAATAGTAGGGAGAGATATATTTTACTTTACAGACCAAGAACCCATTGACCGCTTGGTAAAAGAAGTGACTAAGCAAGTGAAAAGTATAAAGAGCAAAATCTAGAGACTTTTGAAAGGTATAAAAAAGAAATATGGGCATGGGAAAGAAAAAGAGATCTGATACAGTGCAATATTTATGCAAAGGAGAAAGTGAAAATAATCAACATGAAAATGGCAGCCCCAAAGATATATATATATTTTTTTATTTATTTTGTTTTTGTTAACCAGGAGGGTCCGACTGGACACAGGTTCATTTTCAGTGGAGGCCCAGGGAGAAAAGCTCCATGTTACAATGTTAGGTTAATACAATTCTAAGCAATTAATGAAATTTAAAGTAGTACAGGGAACATTTACATGACAAGTGATACATCTAGTAGAATGAACAATTATTACAAAACAGTTTTTTTTTTTTTCCTTCACATTCACAAAAACATTAATAATTTTACATTCACAATACATTTATGCATTTGTATAACTGAGAAGTAAATAAATGCCCATACTGGCAAAATTAAAGTATAGGTATAGGTAAGATGAGAGTAAGAGGAGTTATGTTAGGTTTTATACTATTTTCAGATACAGACTAAAGCCATTATCAGGTGAGGGTTGTAGTAAAGAATAGTACAAGTGTTAACAAACTAAATAATTCAACAAACTAATACAAAATAAAACATGGAAAAAGCACCACGCTAGGAAACAAAAACTGTATGTTAGCGCTTTCGTTTACTAAAAATATGTAAACTTCTTCAGACAATTCACAAACAAAAAGTCAACCCTTAAATACTTTAAACAAATGATATCATTTCCTGAAACATCATTTCCTGAAACATCATTTCCTGAAGCATCATTTCCTGAAGCACCATTTCCTGGGACAACCTTACCTCAATTTAAAGTAAAAGAACATAAAATATAAAGTATAAACTATGTGAATCTATTCATAGTTACTATATTAAATTACTTTCTCGTGAAGTTCAGTATGTTTTTTATCTTAATAAAGCTTTAAGTTTTAGAATGCTCCTGATAGAGATTACATCATTTAAACCTGGTGGGACTAAAGCATTTAATTTCAACTGCCATAAAGCTTCTTTTTCTTCAAGTTTTAGGCTAGTCGGTCCCCCTCTTTCATTCTCAGATACTTTTTCAATAGCCATGAATAAAAATTCATGCTCAGGGAATGATAAAATGTGCCTAGCTAGGGCATTGGTAGTGTTCCCTTTATTAATTGCATAATAGTGTTCATAAATTCTGTTTTTCAGTGGTCTATCAGTTTTCCCTATATAAAAAGCCTAGCATTTAGAGCACAAACTAAGATAGACCACCCCCCTAGTGTTACAATTAAACTTCCCATTGATGTAAAACTTTTTTCCTTTTACTGTAGATGAGTTACTCACTTTTATATATTTGCACCAATGACAATTTTCACATTTGAACATGTCTTTATGTGGGTGGTGCACATTGGAATTATTATTTTCCAAAAGTGCTTTCTAATTACATCCCTTACGAAAAAACACTTGAGGATGTTCATTAATGTGTTTACTGATTGATTGATCTTCTGATAAATAACACCAATTTTTGAAAATAATAGTTTTTAAAGATGGAGCATACAGAGAAAACGTGGTAATAAAACTAGATGCAAATGAACCCTCTTTCTCAAAGCTCTTTACATTATTAAAATCATGTAAAAGTGGGCAATCAAAAGAGGTGGCCAAATCATCTGACAAGTCCACTCTAGATTC
Source organism: Protopterus annectens (assembly GCF_019279795.1). Taxonomy (NCBI): domain Eukaryota; kingdom Metazoa; phylum Chordata; order Ceratodontiformes; family Protopteridae; genus Protopterus; species Protopterus annectens. The sequence goes on along the minus strand of NC_056737.1, from coordinate 1,232,927,918 downwards.
AATAGTTGTTTCATTCTCTTTTAACTGTAAAATTGGTTTAAATAAACCACTTGCCCTTTTATTCTTCACCTCTTCAATGAGTTCGCCCACCAATCTAGGTGGGTACCAACGTTTCATGAACATGTCTTTTAATAACATACATTCTTGAAAAAAGTCATCCTCCAAATTCACCATCCTGGCAGCCCTAACGAGTTGTCCTTTCACCACACCCCTTTTCTGGTGGTAAGGATGGCAACTGGAGAAGTGCAGAAATGCATTAGAATATGTGGATTTCCTAAAAATCTTGGAAGTAAAACTATTTTTCTTAGTATTCTTTGTTAGTTCCACATCCAAGAATGAAATCCGTTCTGTTTTAAATTCCCATGTAAATTTCAAAAAATTGGTGCATTTAGTAATTTGTTAAACAAAGGTAGTGGCAGAGGCGATATCTCCTCCCCATAAAATGAATATATCATCCAAGTAACAGGTGTACCATGAGGTCCTCTCCTGAAAAGTGGTGTCAACGAACAAGTAATGCTTTTCCCAAAAAGCCATAACAGCATTAGCAAAAGTTGCTCCACAGGGGGACCCCATGGCTACACCCGTTTTCTGGAGGTAAAATTGTTTGTTGAACAAAAAGTAATTATTATTGAGGACTAGTTCCAATAAGTATATAATTAAATCAATACTTTGTCCTTCTACCTCTTTTTCTAAAAGGAAGTCTCTCACCCATTCACATCCAAGTTCTTGTGGAATAGATGTATAAAGGTCGCAAACATCAAATGTAAAAAAGTTAAGGGCCTCGTCAAAAGGGAAGTTATTAATCGTTTGCAAAAAATCCCATGAGTCTTTGCAAATCTGCACCTCATTTTTCAAGGCCTCCTTAAGTTTACAATCAACAAATTTGGCACACCCATATGTGATATATTGTCTCCCATCATTGATGGGACAAAAGGGTGGTTTTTGCAAATTTTTGTGTATTTTTGGTAAACCAAAAAGGGTCGGGGTAATTGGATAAATGATTTCCAAATAATTCATAAGGTCCAAATCAATACAGCCTTCAATGAACAAATCTTTGATGACCCCAGTGATCCTACGCTAAGTTCCATTCATCTCATTAAGAGACACTTGCATGCAAGCTTCACTGTCAAGTAATGACTCCATGTTCAATACATAATCTTATCTGTTCATGAAGACCAACCCACTCCCTTTATCTGGTTTCATGATACGAATGTTTGCAAATTTCAACCCCTGTAATGTATCTTTCTCAGTTTGGGTAAATTTGTTGTTAAAAATGTTACTAGGACAGTATGTACCCATGAGTGACCTAAAGTCATTTTCACATATTTTTTTCAAAAAGAGCAATAATGGGGTGCAACACAGGGTTAAAGATGCTGGCGACTCTAAATTCTTTCATGAGACTCGAATTACTACCTAAAAGAACATTTAAATTCAGTTTCCTTGTAAAAGTTTTCAAGTCAATCAATGTTCTTTCCAAATTACTCCTAAAAGTGGGAACAAAAGAAAGCCCTCTAGCTAAGATCTCTATAAGTGCAGAATCAGAAACTAAAGAGGAATAATTATAAATTTTGAAATCATTAGAACTATTGCAAAAAATACATAAATTATTTTGTTCAATTTCTTTAGAAACAATAAAATTAGAGTCACTTGGAGAGATTATCTCCTCTTCCTGTTCTGTTTCTTTCTCTTCCACTGGACTTGATTCCGTTGCCCCCCAGTGTTCGCATTTCTGCCGGTTTGAAAACCCTGATTCTGTTCTTGATTCTTAACACTGTTAGAGTCAGAACCATTGATCCTATTTTTACTTGCAAGTCTCTCACTCCTTCTAACTGGTGAACTCATTGTAGTTGCATCAAATGGTATATTATTGTTATCTAGTCCAATAAATATATCCCCTGAGGAGGTCTGGTCATAGTCAATGTTCGTACCTTTCTTTAAAAAATTCGAGGGAGGTGAGGGGTAAGCAACCCCCTTTTCGAATGCAATAGAGTCCCTATTTAGTTTCTTGACCTTGTTTTCTTTTATTTTTGATAAAGCACTCTCCATACTCGAACAAATTCGAAGAAAGTCAAATTTATACCACGGAAACTCGATGTCCAACCTAATGCTGTTGTCTAAGTCCGCCAATTCTTTTTTAAAAAACTCTATTTGTCGACCATAGTCTTTAATTAAACATTCAATCAGTTCAATACCCTGTTTGTCAAAAAGGCAAAGTAATTATTTATGAAATGGAGAATTGGCAATCAGGCCTGTTGGAAATCTCCATTGTCTAAGTCCCTTTGGGACTTGTTTTCTTTTTACACACTCAGCTAGATACTGAACCTCTATCTGTAGCTTCTTAAATTTAAAAGGTTTGAAATCAAACAATTTCAATTTATTAGATAAGGAGTCCTCGTATTCGACGGAACCCCTACTGTTGTTATTGCTGAAGCTACTACTGGTGAAACAAGCTGGTTCTTTAAGCCAGTCATTTAATGATGGTAGAGAATTAGACGTACTTACTACATTAACATTTGTTGTGTTAGAAGTAAGACTTTCACTCGCTCCATTCGGGTCGTGTGCCTGGATACCAGAGGAAGGTAATCCTGAAGAGTGGGAAGTTTCGGTAGTCACATTCCCCCGATCCTTCGATCCTAGGGTAGATCCATAGTTACTGGACACTAAAAAAACGGAACTTCCAGGTTTCAGAGGTAAGGCAGTTGCAACTTGATTGGATAAAAAGTCGACTCGTTGCGAAAGTAATTCAATAAGAGCAGTCAATTTCCCCATTGACGCAGATTCACTACTGGTAGTTGGTTCCATAGTGTTAGAAAAAGAGTCCAAAGTCTCAAATAAAACTTGCGAACTAGAAGTAGAAAGACCTTGTGTTCCAGCAGTAGTACAGTTCTCCATAAACAGACAAGCAAACAAACTAAATAATTCAACAAACTAATAAAAAATAAAACATGGAAAAAGCACCACGCTAGGAAACAATATATTTGTGCTCATATTTGTGCTACGATGATGCTGATTGGGTGCTTTGTATTGGTGTCCATATTTAAGAATGTTTTTTTGAAATGTAACTGTTTTGAAGTCTGATGAAGCGTTGAGAGAACGCGAAAGCGCTTACTTGCACTGCAGGAATAAAAGAGTTTTTATTAGCCGTGGTGAGCCCTATCTGTTTTTTGACTTTTGATATTGGATCTGAGAGGGCTCCTTATCCAGGACTGTTTGTTGTGTTTTCTCTAAAGACTATGGTCAACAAATAGAGTTTTTTAAAAAAGAACTGGCGGACTTAGACAACAGCATTAGGTTGGACATCGAGTTTCCACGGTATAAATTTGACTTTCTTCAAATTTTTTCGAGTATGGAGAGTGCTTTATCAAAAATAAAAGAAAACAAGGTCAAGAAACTATATAGGGACGCTGTTGCATATGAAAAGGGGGTTGCTTACCCCTCACCTCCCTCTAATTTTTTAAAGAAAGGTACGAACATTGACTATGACCAGGCCTCCTCAGGGGATATATTTATTGGACTAGATAACAATAATATACCATTTGATGCAACTACAATGAGTTCACTAGTTAGAAGGAGTGAGAGACTTGCGAGTAAAAATAGGAACAATGGTTCTGACTCTAACAGTGTTAAGAATCAAGAACAGAATCAGGGTTTTCAAACCCAAAGAAATGCGAACACTGGGGGGCAACGGAATCAAGTCCAGTGGAAGAGGAAGAAACAGAACAGGAAGAGGAGATAATCTCTCCAAGTGACTCTAATTTTATTGTTTCTAAAGAAATTGAACAAAATAATTTATGTATTTTTTGCAATAGTTCTAATGATTTCAAAATTTATAATTATTCCTCTTTTGTTCCTGATTCTGCACTTATAGAGATCTTAGCTAGAGGGCTTTCTTTTGTTCCCACTTTTAGGAGTAATTTGGAAAGAACATTGATTGACTTGAAAACTTTTACAAGGAAACTGAATTTAAATGTTCTTTTAGGTAGTAATTCGAGTCTCACGAAATAATTTAGAGTCGCCAGCATCTTTAACCCTGTGGTGCACCCCACTATTGCTCTTTTTGAAAAAAATATGTGAAAATGACTTTAGGTCACTCATGGGTACATACTGTCCTAGTAACATTTTTAACAACAACTTTACCCAGACTGAGAAAGATGCATTACAGGGGTTGAAATTTGCAAACATTCGTATCATGAAACAAGATAAAAGGGGTGGGTTGGTCTTCATGAACAGAGAAGATTATGTATTGAACATGGAGTCATTACTTGACAGTGAAGCTTACATGCAAGTATCTCTTAATGAGATGAATGGAGCTTACCGTAGGATCACTGGGTTCATCAAAGATTTGTTCATTGAAGGCTGTATTGATTTGGACCTTATGAATTATTTGGAAATCATTTATCCAATTACCCCGACCCTTTTTGGGTTACCAAAAATACACAAAAATTTGCAAAAACCACCCTTTTGTCCCATCATTGATGGGAGACAATCTATCACATATGGGTGTGCCAAATTTGTTGATTGTAAACTTAAGGAGGCCTTGAAAAATGAGGTGCAGATTTGCAAAGACTCATGGGATTTTTTGCAAACAATTAATAACTTCCCTTTTGACGAGGCCCTTAACTTTTTTACATTTGATGTTTGCGACCTTTATACATCTATTCCACAAGAACTTGGATGCGAATGGGTGAGAGACTTCCTTTTAGAAAAACAGGTAGAAGGACAAAGTATTGATTTAATTATATACTTATTGGAACTAGTCCTCAATAATAATTACTTTTTGTTCAACAAAAATTTTACCTCCAGAAAACGGGTGTAGCCATGGGGTCCCCCTGTGGAGCAACTTTTGCTAATGCTGTTATGGCTTTTTGGGAAAAGCATTACTTGTTCGTTGACACCACTTTTCAGGAGAGGACCTCATGGTACACCTGTTACTTGGATGATATATTCATTTTATGGAGAGGAGATATCGCCTCTGCCACTACCTTTGTTTAACAAATTACTAAATGCACCAATCTTTTGAAATTTACATGGGAATTCAAAACAGAACAGATTTCATTCTTGGATGTGGAACTAACAAAGAATACTAAGAAAAATAGTTTTACTTCCAAGATTTTTAGGAAATCCACATATTCTAATGCATTTCTGCACTTCTCCAATTGCCATCCTTACCACCAGAAAAGGGGTGTGGTGAAAGGACTACTCGTTAGGGCTGCCAGGATGGTGAATTTGGAGGATGACTTTTTTCAAAAATGTATGTTATTAAAAGACATGTTCATGAAACGTGGGTACCCACCTAGATTGGTGGGTGAACTCATTGAAGAGGTGAAGAATAAAAGGGCAAGTGGTTTATTTAAACCAATTTTACAGTTAAAAGAGAATGAAACAACTATTGAATCTAGAGTGGACTTGTCAGATGATTTGACCACCTCTTTTGATTACCCACTTTTACATGATTTTAATAATGTAAAGAGCTTTGAGAAAGAGGGTTCATTTGCATCTAGTTTTATTACCACGTTTTCTTTGGATGCTCCATCTTTAAAAACTATTATTTTCAAAAATTGGTGTTATTTATCAGAAGATCAATCAATCAGTAAACACATTAATGATCATCCTCAAGTGTTTTTTCGTAAGGGATGTAATTTGAAAGCACTTTTGGAAAATAATAATTCCAATGTGCACCACCCACATAAAGACATGTTCAAATGTGAAAATTGTCATTGGTGCAAATATATAAAAGTGAGTAACTCATCTACAGTAAAAGGAAAAATGTTTTACATCAATGGGAAGTTTAATTGTAACACTAGGGGGGTGGGCTATCTTAGTTTGTGCTCTAAATGCCAGGCTTTTTATATAGGGAAAACTGATAGACCACTGAAAAACAGAATTTATGAACACTATTATGCAATTAATAAAGGGAACACTACCAATGCCCTAGCTAGGCACATTTTATCATTCCCTGAGCATGAATTTTTATTCATGGCTATTGAAAAAGTATCTGAGAATGAAAGAGGGGGACCGACTAGCCTAAAACTTGAAGAAAAAGAAGCTTTATGGCAGTTGAAATTAAATGCTTTAGTCCCACCAGGTTTAAATGATGTAATCTCTACCAGGAGCATTCTAAAACTTAAAGCTTTATTAAGATAAAAAATATACTGAACTTCACGAGAAAGTAATTTAATATAGTAACTATGAATAGATTCACATAGTTTACACTTTATATTTTATGTTCTTTTACTTTAAATTGAGGTAAGGTTGTTCCAGGAAATGATGCTTCAGGAAATGATGCTTCAGGAAATGATGTTTCAGGAAATGATGTTTCAGGAAATTATGTCATTTTTTTAATGTATTTAAGGGTTGACTTTTTGTTTGTGAATTGTCTGAAGAAGTTTACATATTTTTAGTAAACGAAAGCGCTAACATACAGTTTTTGTTTCCTAGCGTGGTGCTTTTTCCATGTTTTATTTTTTAACAGTACAAGTGTTAGTATGTTTTCTGCTAATGGACTGATGATATGTTTGAATGACTATGCAAGGATATCAACAGGGCTAAGTAAGGGAAAAGTTAAAGTGTAGCAGAATCCTTGCAAATATTTGAAGAGGAATACAGGGAATGGCATCCAGATATGGAAAAGTTCACAAAAAAGTAAGATCACAAAGAAGGAATGTAGACCAGAAAATTAGTCATGTAGAAGTTAAAAAATAGAAGATGAAGTTATGAAATACTTCCAACATGAAGGATTTAGTGCATGAAAACTAACACAAGTATTATCAAAGCATGATGGAACAATAATTCTCCAAAGTAAGGAGAAATAGTAGGTGCAGGAAACATCTGAAGAAGAAATATGGACATGGGAAAGAAAAAGTGATTTAATATAGTGCAATATTTTTGCAAAGGGGAAAACAAAACTAATCAATACAAAATGGGTAGCACCAAAGATATTTGAACAGAAATACAGGCAAAGACATCCAGACATAAATAATTTTAAAATAGAAAAAAATAAGAAATCAAAGAAGAAAAGTAGAAAAGAGGATTAGTAATAGAGAAGTTAAACAAATAGAAAATGTAGCTATTGATTACCAGTGAAGTGAATGCTTTAGTGTAGAACATTTTATTCAGATAACATTGCAGCAGAATAGAGAAACAGACACCGAAATTGAGGAGAAACCAGAGGAGTGGAAATCATCTGATCAGCTACCATATGAAGATACTCTGTAGCCTTAAATAGGAAACCAGTATAAGCATTAGGTTGGAGTTGAACAGAAATGGAAGGAATAGGAAAATGTGACAACTCTGATGCAGTCAATGTTGTGGAATGATAGGTCAGTGAGTTTCCATATGAAAGAGCAATAGATGAGACTGGATAAAGCTGAAGAGAATGTGGCACAGGAAGATACTCTGGAACTTTCTATAGAATGCTTGCAGGAAATGGTGAGCAAAGAATGTGCCCTCAGTTTAGAAGAAAATAATCTAAGAGAAGAGTTAACTTGATTTATTAGAGATGGACAGACATATTAAGATCAATGAAAGAAATAGACTGCAGAAGGTCAATAATACCCAATAAATTAGAAGTTTGATAAAACAAATGAACACAGTAATTAGGACTGTCCATTTAGATTCATAATATAACAGAAGTAAATAGCCTATATTACTGTGCAGCTAAATTAATAACAGGTAAAGTCTTACCACAAAAGCACATGGCAGTAAGGGAAAGGAAGGGAATAAATCAAATGCCATCACAGAAGTATCAAACCGAGAAAGCTATAAAGCAATTAAGACAAGAATTGTCACTGTTAGAAGAGTATGGAAGAGGGAATAGATTAACAAAAATATTCAGATAGACATGATAAAAGCATCATGCAGTATTGTAAGAGATCAGGATCTATTGAGGACTGCCGCTAATAATAAACTAAAAATATCAGCACAGGCAGAAAAACTTAGAAGATATGCAGATTAAAATAAAGGAAAAGTACAAAATAAGTAATTTATTGATGACCCAAAAAAGTTTTATAGAGAATTGGAAAACAAGGCAAAAGGAATTGAAACACAACCAGAAAAAGACAAAATGGATACATTTTAGAGAAATTTCTATGAAGATCAAGTGAAACATAACAAAGGCACTAAGTAAATGGATAAAAGAAGTAAAAGAAAGAATAAGAAGTTCAAATGAACAGGATATGAAATGGGATGAAATAACAAGCAGAGAGAGATTGAAGTAAAGTTAAGAAAAGATCCTAATTGAAAAAGCTCAAGCTCAGATGCAGTACCCAGACAGATACCAGTATGGTTAACAACAGGAAACACTAGCTCATATTTAAGAATGAACCTGCAAGCTATCCTAAAAACTATAGACCAATAAGCTGCCTTCCACTGATGTATAAACTATACACTGGAAATGATGCCGGCAGAGTTTATAGTCACTTAGATGAAAACTCAATCATGGTAATAGAACAAAAGGGTAATGAAAGCCATATGGAACAAAAGTGCATTTGCTGTTAAATAAAGTCATAATGGAGAACTGCAAAAAGGGCAAGAATCTAAGTACGGCATGCACAGAGTACAAAAAAAATTTGACAGTATCTCACATTCATGGATAAAAGAGTACTTAAAAATGTATAATAAACATCCCATGCTGATCAATTATATTACAGTGACCATGAAATAGTGGCAAACCACTTTACAGTTAAGCCATGATAAAGGAAAAATTATTATTCTATGGATAAACTTTCAAAGAGAGATATTCCAAGGTGACTGTCTGTCATCGCTGCTCTTTTGTGTTGCCCTTAATCTATTAAGCTGTCTACTTAACATATTACGTCATGGCTACAATTTGGCTCCCAGAAATCAAGGAAGTTGAAAGACTTCTCATCTTCTAACTGTATAGTTCATCAGATGAGGCACACTTTTTCAGATGATATAAGAATGTCATTTGGTCTTGATAAATTTGCAAAAACAACTTTTAAAGCAGGAAAGCTGCAGCACCAATATAACATCTGTTTGGAACAAGATATGTGATATAAAAGAACTTGAGCAAGAGGAAGTGTATACATATCTGAGAACTTAAGAAGGATCAACAATAAAACATAAACAAATGTGAGTAAAACTCATTAAGGAATATTTTAGAAGATTTAAAGTGACACTGAAAACAACGTTTGCATCTAATAATAAAGTCCAAGCTATAAACCAATTTGTTCTTTCTGTCCTAACTTATAATTTTGAAGTGATTGACTGGTCCCAAATGGAGTTGGATAGGTTGGGCAAGAAAACAAGAAGAATGCTTCATGCTCATGAAATGATTTGTAAATATCAGTGCAAACCAAGACTGTATATTCCCCATTCTGAAGGAGGTATGGCCTCCTTGAAATTGATTACATGTATAGATCTGCAATTGTGCGTCTGCGTATTATCTGCTGATGTCATAAGTCCCAAATGAAGTGTGAGGAGAATAAGTCTGAAATAACTTCCTTGCTTAGTTTAGTAGAAGCATATCGTTGTCAAGTGGGAATGAAAGTCAAACCAGAAGTAGATAAAAATCAGGCAGCAACTGAATGTAACAAAAAAAAAACAAAAAAAAAAACATGAAAGAATATTAAAGTGAAGGATCAGATGAGAAGGCAAGATATGTGGAAGTGACATAAATATAGTGGCAAGTATGTCAGTAACACAAAGCGATATCCTGGACATCCAAGAAGTTTTAATGTTCACACCAAACGAACCAAAACAGCAAACCAAAAATTAAAACAATAAAAATTCAGTTAGAAATTCAACAATACTAAGCGCTTTCACCCGCTCGATTACCTGCGGGTTTCATCAGAGTACATCTTACACTTCATTGCACCAGCTTATATACTACCAAGATAACCAATATTTCAATTAATCTTAATTAGATTGGTTAATGATGTAATTACTAATTGTGTGTTTTCAAAAACGTAGGTGTTCTTTGATACCTCTGAGACAACAACAATAAAATGCTAAATAAAATTTCTTTGTTTGTATAGTTTAGGTTGAGGGCTGTTTGACCAGTAAAAATAATAATTGTTAAAAACTGTCATAGGCATATTATAAATATTTTAATCCAGTATATATAAGTTAGTTTTATATAAATTAAATATTAATAAATATAATATAAAATAAAATAGTTATGTAAAAATACCATCAAATCATTTGTTATAATGTAAATGTTGTTTTGTAATTTAAATAACATATTGTATAAATACCAGAATGAATAGATAAACAAAATTGATAATATTAATATTAAAAATTACGTAATAATAATTATAACCTTACATTAATAAATTTAAGGTTGTATGATGGTTTATACTTTCTTGTTTTTTGCAATTGTATAAATACATGTAAGTGTGTAAATGTTAATACTACAAAAATTTTTTATATATATATATATATATTAAATAAATAAATTCTAACCTTAAAATGTTTAAAATATATATTGTATATAATTCTTAAAAAATACATGCAAAACAATGTTCATAAACTTTCGTTCCAACCATATTTAAATATAATATATACAATTCCAATTAGACACTTATAGACTTTTGTTTCAAAATACTTGCAATGCTAATATGGCCATTCAGACCTGGTGTTGTACTAGCATTACAACGAAGTTGCCACAAGCATTCTTTAGTTAAAAGTAAATTGTCCAAATCCCCTTCTTTTTCCTCGGGATTATAAATTCTGTCAATAATAAAATCATCAATTTGAAACTATATACGAGAATGCTCAATTTAAAATTGTTTTTTACTAAAGCAAACACACAAGAGGAGATGAGAAAAGAAATCAAAGCCATTACACTAAAAAGAACTAGTACATTCATACCGCCCAACAACCCAATAATTCAGGTGTATGAATCACTATGTGAAACACAAATAAGGAGGGAATTAAAGAAAAAGTGTACACTGAAGGATAATTTGACTGAAAATGAAAGGTTCTGTATTACAGAATTATGTTCAAACAATAAACATAGAATCATGAAGCCAGATAAGGGGGGTGGAGTAGTTATCATGTTAAATACAATTTATATTAACAAAATGAAAACTATGTTAGAAAATGAAGACACATATAGCAAAGTCCCTAAATATGAAGTACAGAGAGCTTATACAAAAATTGATTGGTTACTATATGAATGTTTGATGGAGGGCATGATTAACAAACAGGAATACGAATTTTTAGTAGTGGAACATCCAATCACCCCAACCATTTTTGGCATACCCAAAGTGCACAAGAGTATTCAAAACCCTCCGCTTAGACCGATTGTTTCTGCCAAAAATTCTAAACTTGAAACAACAGCAAGGTTTGTAGATGTACATTGTAAGGATATTTTAACAAAGTTCCCCCACATTATTAAAGACTCGTGGCACTGCCTTGAAAAATTAAGAGAATTTAATAAGATTTACAGAGGAGAAAAGTTTTTTATGATAACAATAGATGTCATCAATCTATTTAGCATCATACCACATAAAGAAGGCTTAGAGTATTTTGAAAAAATTTTGGAAAAATACAGTGGACACCACACTGTTAAAAGAAAATTATTAGTAGACTTTATGGAAATGATACTAAACAATAATTATGTCATCTTGGAAGGAGAACATTATAAACAATGTAGAGGTGTTGCTATGGGGGCCAGATGCGCCCCCATTTATGCTAACTTGGTGTTAGCACTTTGGGAGATTGAACAAGTATTTGTATCGCACTTTTGGGAGAAAATTATTTTATATGTAAGATTTTTAGATGACATATTGGTTTTTTGGAAGGGAGAAGAAGGTGAAATACGAGAATTTATGCACTTCTTAGACAATAGTACTAATTTTTTAAAGTTTACTTTCCAAATAAACCATGATCAATGTGACTACTTAGACATCAGAATGTATAACAAGGATGGAAGGATAGAATCTAACATTTTTCGTAAAAAAACTTACTCAAACAGTTATTTACACTACGACAGTAATCATCCCCATTTTCAAAAAAGAAATTTGGTGAAAGGCCAATTAGTTAGACTTTCTCGTATTATCAGTGAAGACCAAAATTTTGAGGTTGAAATTAAATACTTGCAAGATATGTTTAGTGATAGAGGTTACCCACTAAATTTGTTAGACTCCCTGACCAAAGAAGTTTTGAGAGACAGGGACACAAAGTATAAACCTATAATTATTAGTGGAGAATATATGAGGCCTAAGGAACAAGATTCAAACAATAAGAAGGATTCATTTATTCTACCATACAACACAAATTCTAAAGCAATAATGACAATATTAAATGACACATGGAAAAGTGTAATAAACAATAGCTGGGAAGTTAAAGAAATACTTGGCTTATACCCATCAGTTACACATAGTAGGGGCATGAATATGAAAGAGATGTTTGAAAGCAGGGTACAAGGAGAGACTATATCCAGAATGAAAAAATGTGGATTTTGTAAATGTTGTAAATATATAAATGATGGACCTTATTGTACCGTGTATAATTATGGAAAAACACTTAAATGCCCAGGTATATGTAACTGTAACACTAAATGGGTTATTTATATGGCCAGTTGTATTTCATGCCCAGCATATTACATAGGTAAGACTAAGAGAAAATTACACAATAGAATAATGGAACATGTCAGGGATGTGAAAAACAAAAAAGAAACAAATGCCCTCTATACACACAGTACCACATGTGTTAATTATAAAAGATTCATCTTTTTTATTATTGACAGAATTTATAATCCCGAGGAAAAAGAAGGGGATTTGGACAATTTACTTTTAACTAAAGAATGCTTGTGGCAACTTCGTTGTAATGCTAGTACAACACCAGGTCTGAATGGCCATATTAGCATTGCAAGTATTTTGAAACAAAAGTCTATAAGTGTCTAATTGGAATTGTATATATTATATTTAAATATGGTTGGAACGAAAGTCTATGAACATTGTTTTGCATGTATTTTTTAAGAATTACATATAATATATATTTTAAACATTTTAAGGTTAGAATTTATTTATTTAATATATATATATAAAAAAAATTTTTGTAGTATTAACATTTACACATTTTTATGTATTTATACAATTGCAAAAAACAAGAAAGTACAAACCATCATACAACCTTAAAATTATCAATGTAAGGTTATAATTATTATTATGCAATTTTTAAAATTAATATTAATATTATTAATTTTGTTTATCTATTCATTCTGTTATTTATATAATATGTTATTTAAATTACAAAACAACGTTTACATTATAACAAATGATTTGATGGTATTTTTACATAACTATTTTATTTTATATTATATTTATTAATATTTAATTTATATAAAACTAACTTATATATACTGGATTAAAATATTTATAATATACCTATGACAGTTTTTAACAATTATTATTTTTATTGGTTAAATAGCCCTTAACCTAAACTACACAAACAAAGAAATTTTATTTAGCAGTTTATTGTTGTTGTCTCAGAGGTATCAAAGAACACCTACGTTTTTGAAAACACACAATTAGTAATTACATCATTAACCAATCTAATTAAGATTAATTGAAATATTGGTTATCTTGGTAGTATATAAGCTGGTGCATTGAAGTGTAAGATGTACTCTGATGAAACCCGCAGGTAATCGAGCGGGTGAAAGCGCTTAGTATTGTTGAATTTCTAACTGAATTTTTATTGTTTTAATTTTTGGTTTGCTGTTTTGGTTCATTTTGGTGTGAACATTAAAACTTCTTGGATGTCCAGGATATCGCTTTGTGTTACTGATGTTTTTGTGGCTCCTGTGTTCACTTTATAGTGGCAAGTATAGAAAACTCTTGGAACAACCTCTTGTTGATCAGGATGGAAAGAAGAAATGGTTAAGGAAAGATGAATTTAAACCAAAAGATGAAAGGATAATATTGGTGGCCTAAGATAGAGGACTACATACACATTTATTTACTAAGTCCATTGAACATGTGGGAGAAACAGAAAATGTAGGTTTTGTAAAACAGAACTGGAAACAGCTGCACATCTTGCTGCCGGTTGTGGTATACTAATAGCAGAAGGTCTGTATACTGAAAGGCATGATAACGTGGCAAGACTGTTGAATTGAGGATTGTGCAAACATTATAATATTTAAGTAGCTGAACAACACTGGAAACATGAGCCACCAATCATTATAGAAAATGAAGAAGTTTATATCAGATGGGATCACCCATTACCAGCAGTTCAAAAAAACAGATGCGAGAAAACCAGATATAGTAGTCCATGAAAAGAAGACAAAAGTAGCATTGACCATTAATTGCTACACCCAACTACAGTGTCTTACCTACAGAAAGACACAGAGTCATAAGATATCAGGATTTGCAGGCAGAAATGAGGGCAACATGGAAAAAGGATACCCAGACAGTTTCAATAGTAGAAGGAGCAACAGGTCTTATAGAAGGAGAATTTACAATCATACTTAGATATTTTACCGATACATGAAACTGCATATGAATTACAGAAGGAATCATTACTGGGCATATTGTGGGAGCTGCAAAGAGCACTTCTTGCTAACTTGAAAGATTGAAACAATACTAGTTTCATGAACTTTAATTATACTTTAAATTAGGAATGGGGTTCATTCCCATCCTGGTATTAGAAACCCAAAAGACTTGGAGAAATTAAATATAGTGAGATGCCATTATATATGGGATATATATATATATATATATATATATATATATATATATATATATATTTAAAGATATAGATATATATATGCCATTATATCTATTATTTACTAGGTTGTGTAAATATGGGGATATTCCTCAAGATTGGACTCATGCTCTTATTAAACCTGTCATTAAGTAAATGTTGTGTAGGACAAACCCAGAGTCATTCAGACCCTTAAATTTGCTTTTTTGTTGTGGAAAAACAATGGAGGAGGTAATAATCAGATAAGGTTAATTGTAAAGGTTGGGGCTTGAAACCAAATATCAGCATGCATATGCTGAAAATAGATCTATTGCCACCTGTAACATGATGTTCTGTAACAATATAATAACAGCTATGAATGAAAAATTGTGCTGTGATATAATTTATGTAGGTTTAACCTCAGCATTTGACAGGGTCATAGATAAAATACTGATCAATAAATTAAAACCACTAGGTATTGATATACTCTTGATAAGATGGATAGCTGCATGGTTTAGACATAGGACATGGCAAGTATCATACAGCAACTGGACAGGTGAAATTCTTGGTTGCAGTAAAGGTGTCCCACAGGCCTCTGTCCTGGGCCCATACTTTTTCTTTACATTTTTATCTTTCGCATCTGCCTTTTCTTCTGAGGTGCCTGCACATGATCCCCACGTGTGGCCAAAAAGCCATCTACATCACAGCTTACTGCATAAGAAAATTCTACAGGGCTACCTATTTGATAAGGGTAGTCACTATTGGAAGCAGACCTACATGTAGACAAAGACAGTGTATACACATGTCTTCATTCCATGTAAGTTCCTACTCATGCAATGTTGGGTATTCACTGGAGCCCTGGCTGATGATGTCCATAAGGAACTCACACAATATTGTTTAATAACAATATAACTTCACTGATGTGCATCATGCTGTTTGTGTTTGCCATAATAAAAGCACAGTCCACTGCCTGGATACATCTGTGCAGCTCTGCAGTACATCCCTGACACTGCTTTCAAGATGGTTATAGCATGCTGCATGCTACAGAACATGATTACAAAAACACAAACAGCCCATCTATCTATCTTTTCAAGGTACATCATAGCCAGCACATCTGCCTCATCAAGTATGATACTCAAGTCCATTATCTAACAATGATAGTCATGGCCATTAACTAACAATGATAGTCATGGCCATTATCTAACAATGATAGTCATGGCCATTAACTAACAATGATAGTCATGGCCATTATCTAACAATGATAGTCATGGTCATTATCTAACAATGATAGTCATGTCCATTATCTAACAATGATAGTCATGGCCATTAACTAACAATGATAGTCACCCCCATCATTTAACAATGACAGTGTGGCCAAGACAGAGCAAGCAGTAGCAGGATCACAACCCAACACAATGATGGGTGTATAGCAGCAGAGGTCAAATGGCAGCATCTAGTCCAGTTCAAGGACCCATGTCAAGCACACAGTGACAGTGCATTGGCTCATAGAACAAATCTGATGCATGCAGTGTTAGTGAAAGACTATTGTGTGTTTGGCATATTAAAGTTACACATTGCATCGGATATCTTTGCAGATGTTATAGAGGAGGGAGAGTGCAGTGCATCACAGTAATCTTCATTTGTCCATATCTCATAGCATGTAATGTCATATGGCTGGCATTATAATCTGGGTGGGGGACATGTCATTGATTGTGTAGACAGAAGCCTGGTGCAAGGGGATCTTTGTTTCATAGAAAATATCATTCAATGACAATGGGGAGGCACTATAGGAACATCAGTGGGTGGACTTATAGAGCCCCTTTGACAGGGATGTTGTGCTACTTCAGGAAATGAATCTCCATGGACTCTTCTGAGAAAGTGTGCTGCTGTAGATGCTGACTAGACACCACCTATAATGTGAGATTATGGCATGAAATGTCCATATTCAAACAACAGCAGATTATGTAACCTGCAATGGCCTCCCAATGTGAACACCATGCACTTGAATCTGCCCCTGACTACAGGCAACACTGCTGCACAAGAATCCAATGGTGAAAATTGCTATCCTCTATAGATATAGAAAGTTTGTGTCCCACCTCAACCTTTTTGAGATGATAAATGATATCATCCCTGGATACTATGGCCTTACTTAGATGCTTGCAATACTTGGTGACCTCATCAGGGGAAACTGCACCAAGTAATCCTTTCCATGATGGTATGGTTACTGGATGAAAGTCCTACAAATTTGTTGATTGAGCCCTAATGACTGGAGGATAGCACTGCACATCTGCTGATGAGCCCTAGTGACTGGATGATAGCTGTGCACATCTGCTGATGATCTTTAGTGACTGGATAATAGCTGTGCACATCTGTTGATTGAACCATAGTGACTGAATGATAGCTATGCATATCTGTTGACTGACCACTACTGACTAGATGGTAGCTGTGCACATCTGCTTATTGCACCTTAGTGACAACATGATAGTGCATAACTATTAATTAACCCCAGTGAATGAATGATAGGTGTGCTCATCTGCTGGCTGTGCCCTAGTGACTGAATGATAGTTGTGCACATCTTTTAACTGAGCCCTAGTGATTGGATAATAGCTGTGAATATATGTTTACTATGCCCTTGTGAATGGATGATAGTTGTGCTCATCTGCTGGCTGAGCCCTAGTGCCTGAATGGTAGTTGTGCATATATTTTGACTGAGCCCTAGTGATTGGATAATAGCTGTGAATATATGTTTACTATGCCCTTGTGACTGGATGATAGTTGTGCTCATCTGCTGGCTGAGCCCTAGTGCCTGAATGGTAGTTGTGCACATCTTTTGACTGAGCACTAGTGATTGGATAATAGATGTGAATATATGTTTACTATGCCCTTGTGACTGGATGATAGTTGTGCTCATCTGCTGGCTGAGCCCTAGTGCCTGAATGATAGTTGTGCACATCTTTTTTTTTTTAACAAATTTATTGTTTTAACATATAAGAGAAATATCATAACAATTTTATACAAATAATTAAAAATAGGTATTATTATAATATTCAACAAAACAACTAAAGTATTTACAAAGACATCCACTACAATCAGATCAATTAATTAAACTAAAATACTGTGCTATTGAAATTAGAATTTTTTTAACAAATTTTGTAAATTATCCCATACAATAAAATGTGATGTTTTTCTAGTTGTTCTCATTCTAATTGTGCTTATTTCCATATGACACATTATATTCATAACATTTTTAAATTCATTGAACGAAGGAGGTGTATCTGAAATCCAATTTCTAGTTATTATTTTCCTAGCCACTGCTAGGATAGACCATAACAAGGGAAGCTTAATCTTTTAACACATTGAGGTACAGGTGTGTTGAATAATATAAGAGACTTAGAAATAATGAAATTATCTGTAAAAAGAGCCTGCAAAAATTCATTAATTGACTTCCAGTATTCTTTCAACTTCATACAGTCATAAAACATATGAGCCCAGTCAGCATTAATTTCTACATTACATCTCTTACATAGATTATCTTTATTATTAATTTTATTCATCATCAAAGGTGTATAAAAAGATCTATGTAAAATTTCCATGTATAAAGTCTCCAGACAATGGAAGATGTAGTTCTATAAGCAGATTCCAATATATATTGTTTATCTTGTTGAGTTGGTGGGTCCCCATTAATAGAGGTGAAATAATTCCAGTATGAATCTACATTGTAAAAAGTTTCTTGTCTGATAATTTTATGTATATATGAAAGTTTAGCTTTATCAGAAACTTTATGCTGTAAATTTATTATCAAGTAATCAATCCGTTTTGGAATAGATTCTTTAACTGTTATAGACATTAGATCTATTCTATCAATGAGATGTTGTCTAAAGATCTGAACCTCTAACCAGCAAGTTTCTCTTAGATCAAATTCTTGTTTTAAGAAATCTAGATTTTTAACTTTATTATCTGATATCAGCTGATACCAGTACTTTAGATTATTATCTATAGCTAAATGAGCTCCTTCAGAAGTAGATGACATAAGCATACCCTGAGTATAAATTATAGGGAATACAATAAAATTCCATTCCCTATACTTAGGATGCATGAATATAAAGTTACGATAACTAATAATAATATTTAATGGGTAACAGACCATATGTTTAGGTGTAATAGGTGAAGTACAAAATTCCTTTAGCAACCACAACATGGAGTTATTTATAATCATATTTTTATGTGTTAAGGAGATTTTCATGAAGTGCATACTAATTAGCTCCCAATAATCTTTCCATTTTGCGACATATGACCGATCTATTAATAAAGTAATAACTTTTATAATAGAAGAGATAATATATAAATTAAAGTCTGGAAAAGAAATACCCCCTTGAGACCAGCTATTAGTATGTTTCTTTAATGCAATCCTAGGTCTATTAGGTGCCCATAAGAAATTTAACATTAGTGTATTCAGTTTCTTGATAGTTATTTTTGTAGGTGAAAGTATTATTGATTGTATTAAGTATAAAATCTTGGGGAATATTATCATTTTAATAATTGTAAGTCTCTCCTCCATAGTAAAACACATATTATTCCAAGTATTAAAAAGATTTTGTATATTAAGAAAACAGGTATTATAGTTATTATATGTAATAGATTTAATATCTTTAGATAGTATTATACCTAAATAAGTTATCTGACCTGAGTTGGGTACATATTTAGTAAAATCACTAATGAGAGTATTTTTTCGTGTATATATAGGTAGTATTTTAGTTTTTTCTTCATTGAATATTAAACCAGAAATACTTTTAAAATTCATCATTTTATCAAATAAAGACTGCATAGAAGAATTAGATCCTGCTGATGTAATTAGAACATCATCTGCAAAAGTTGAATTTTTGATGTTGTATTTTCTTCTATTTCAAAACCCTCTATGTCAGTACTGTTTCTAATCAAATTGGCCCAAGGCTCCATTACTAAAGTGAATAATAGTGGAGAAAGTGGACATCCTTGCTTTGTACCTTTAAGAATGGGTATTTTTGTGAAACATATGTTCCTACCTTAATATAAGCCAGCGTTCCTTTGTATAAATGCTCAATTAAATTTACAAATGCATCAGAGAAATTTGTGCACTTCAGTAAGGTAAACAGATAGTCCCAACTTACTGAATCAAATGCTGAACCTATATCAAGACTAATAAGTGTTAAATCTTTCTTTTTCCTATTTGCAAAATCAATTAATGTTAAAGTTCTTCTTATATTATCAAAAGTATTTCTATTTACAATGAAGCCCGTCTGATCTATGTCTATAATGCCGGGGATAATTGTCTTCAATCTATCAGCAAAAATACTCATAAACATTTTATAATCAACATTAAGTAATGAGATGGGTCAATATGAAGAACATCTAGTTGGATCTTTATTAGGTTTTAAAATTGGTGAAATAAATGTATATTGCCAAGATGGGGGGGTTATTAACTCAGTTTGGGCCAGAATAAAAACCTTATGTATTAATGAATATGTAGTTTTAGAAAGGATTTTAT
>NC_056737.1:1232787748-1232902748 GCF_019279795.1 Protopterus annectens | reverse complement strand
AAACGCACAGTTGTCTCATTAAACTTAACAGGAGCTTTAGCCCAAGCAGATTTAAGAACCATCTCTTTATCAAAGATGATAGAAATCTAACTATAACTGATCTAGGATAGTTTTTGTTAGAGTTAGTATTAGCTATAGATCTATGTGCTCTTTCGATACCAAAAGAGAATGTTTCTGGTAAATCTAAAGTTTTAGGGAGCCATGTTGTTAAAAAGAAGTAATATTGTTACCTTCAATATTTTCTGGCAGTCCAAAAATCCTAATGTTATTGCGCCTAGATCTATTTTCCAGGTCATCCAGCTTTGTTTGTAAATGTGTATTTTGTTTCAGCAGAAACTCAATGTTGATTTCCTGTTCTTGTATTTTATTTTCCATGTCATTCACAGCTTCTTCTATGCCTGTCATCTGGATCTTCTGTTGTTGCAGGTCCATATGTAACAAGTCTATTTGTTTTGTAGTTTTTTCTATGAAAGTGTCTATTTTAGTATCCATTTTATCCATCTTAGCAGTAAGTTGCTGGACTATAATTATCAGAGACTGAAGTTCTTTCTTGATGCTGGAGTCTTGAGAATTTGTCTTACTGGAACTCATTTCAGACTAATAAACTGACAGGAAAATTTCCAAAGTAATTTCTGACAGGAATATTATTAAGATTTCCTTTCTTTTTTAGATATAGTTCAAGAACTATATAAAACAAACATATTTAGAAAGAAAATTACTTCAAGAATTAATTTTTTAAGTAATTAATTCCTGTCAATGTAATGAAATTGGTGGAGCTGAAGAAATCTGCTGCTATCCTGTGTTCATCCTTGGCCACGCCCCAGTTGTGCACATCTTTTGACTGAGCCCTAGTGACTGGATGATAGCTGTGCACATCTGTTGACAGAGCCCCAGTGACTGGATGATAGCTGCGCACACATCTGTTGATCGAGTCCTATTGACTTTATGTTAGCTGTACACATCTGTTGACTGAGCCCTAGTGACTGGATGATAGCTGTGCACATCTGTTGACAGAGCCCTAGTGATTGGATGATAGCTGTGCATGCATCTGTTGATTGAAGACTATTGACTGGATGATAGCTGTGCACACATCTGTTGATTGAGTCCTATTTACTTTATGTTACCTGTACACATCTGTTGAATGAGCCCTAGTGACTGGATGATAGCTGTGCACATCTATTCACAGAGCCCTAGTGACTGGATGATAGCTGTGCACATCTATTCACAGAGCTCCAGTAACTGGATGATAGCTTTGCACATCTGTTGACAGTTCCCTAGTGACTGGATGATAGCTGTGCATGCATTTGTTGATTGAAGACTATTGACTAAATGATAGCTGTGCACACATCTGTTGATCGAGTCCTATTTACTTTATGTTAGCTGTACACATCTGTTGAATGAGCCCTAGTGACTGGATGATAGCTGTGCACATCTACCAGAGCCCCAGTGACTGGATGATAGCGGTACACATCTTTTGATTGAGCCCTAGTGACGGGATAACAGCTGTGGGCATATGTTTATTGTGCCCTAGTGACTGGATAACAGCTGTGAGCATATGTTTATTGTGCCCTAGTGACTGAATGATAACTGTGCACACATATGTTGACTGACCCGTAGTGACTGGATGATAGCTGTGCACCTCTGTTGATTGAGCCCTAGCATTGTCTGCATTTCAGCAGCTGATTATGAGACATGATGGAGCCAGAATCCCAGCTGACATACGATAGGTATAGTCATGCAGGATGCAACACACTCCTCTTCAGCTCTAGCAGCCACAACGGGAGCAGTGTTGGTGGTCTCAGTCATAGGGGTGCCCTGGTGTAGATGGTGAACACTAAATTTATAAAGACTATAATTTAGGTGTGGATGAAACTGTACTTTCATCCTGAATAGAAGTTAGAGGGCACCCAGGATGGTGACAAACAGTATCCTGGC
This sequence comes from Protopterus annectens, assembly GCF_019279795.1. Lineage (NCBI taxonomy): Eukaryota > Metazoa > Chordata > Ceratodontiformes > Protopteridae > Protopterus > Protopterus annectens. Next base: position 1,232,900,813 of record NC_056737.1, on the reverse strand, counting down.
ACTGATATAATTTTATTTTATTTAAATTTGTTAACTGTAGTGGCACACTTGTCTCTTCAGACACAGAGGCATAGAGGGATGAATAGATAAAGATTGAGGTTCACTGACTGCATGGATTGAGGACAACTATGAGGTAATGTGACAGTGGGCTGTCATGATATGTTGATGAGGTACACGTGGGAGGTCCATGATAAGTCACCTCATGTTGTAGGCTGACAGCACATATGTATAGGACATTCAGTATAGTATAATATATAGATAGGCAGTCTTAATAATGGACTGTTCTGCCACACTTAAAGTGTAGGTATGCAGCTAACAGTACTACACTTGGACAATATGCAGGTACATGTTGCAGGAAAACAATTTTAAAGGCAAATAAATGTACCTGCACTCAGTTAGAAAGACAGTGCTCGTAGTATGTCACAATAGAGATATGCCTTCTGATACACCTTATATATATGCCTTCTGATACACCTTATACTCCGGTACTGTACAGCACCTGATACACCTTATACTCCAGTCCTGTTGAACACCTAATACACCTTACACTCCAGTACTGTACAACACCTGATAGACCTTATACTCTAGTACTGTAGAAGACCTAATGCACCTTATGCTCCAGTACTGTACAACACCTGATACACCTTATTCTCCAGTATTGCAGAACACCTGCTACATTTTTTACTCCAGTACTGTAGAATGCTACCATTCATTTTTGTCTCCTGAATGCTCTTCTCATTTTCTAGATGAGAATTGCTGCAAAACACTGCAGAGGTGTTGCTGCACCTAGTTTTTTCAATGTGCATGTTTTGGTCTGTAAAATGGCAGACTGTCTGCTTAAACTGCAAATAAATAGCTTTTTGCACAGCATGTACTTAGATGAGGCAATATTCTGCATATACCTATGAATCACATTATTTTGCTGAAGAGCACAGTGGGTGTAATGTGCAGGTATGGTCCACAGCATGACCGTAGTACACTAGATGTGGGGGTTGTGCATGCTGCCTGAACAGATATTTGCATGGGTTGTGCTACTCATGATTCAGAATTTATATCTCTAGTGGGAATCCAAGATCAGCATATTGCTTTTCAGGGCATCTGTGACAATTGAGATTGATACTGATGCCCTGTACAGGGTGGCTGCTGGCCGTGCTGACAGCAAGCTTATGCTCTGCCTGTTGCATTACCAGTTCATGGAGTAGCTCCTTCATCCTTATTAAGGTTCTTTTCATAAGGTAGATGAAGAGAATGAGTTTGCTGAGATATTAAGTGAGGCTGATTCCATTCCTAGGACCAGGGAATAATGCAATCACCAATATAATGAGCTACAGCATTGCCAACCCTGAAGAACTTCCTCAGAAGGAAGTCTAAGGTAGCCCAGATGGTATAGTTAATATCTGATGCTGATACTCTTTCTCAAAGTGAAATGTTGTTGTTCTGTCATTCAGGGCAATGCTGCTAATAAATGGCATATCATCTGACAGATGCAGGGACATCTCTGGTGGGGTTCTCTGGTGGGGTGGTCTGGCTCTGTACTATGACTGTTAACTGTCTATCTTTCTTGACACTCCCACATATTGCTGGTTACTGCATACTTGTTTAGTTGTTAGGCTGTGGGCATCATTTGAGACTTATGCCATCCTGCATGTAGATGTGGAGCTGTAGCCTAGCTGTGAAGCTGTGGGCAAATATCATTGCCTCTACATTCATACATATGCATGATGGTTCTAAGCCCAGTTTTGTACATGTAGGAATATTTTTGGGGCCTCTCCTATCATGCATTTCCATGAGAGGCTGTACCTTTGCAGTGAACTGTTTAGCTAACCTACACCTGAGTGAGACAGCTGCTTTGTCCCTTGGATCAGCATTGGCCAGATTGGATGCTAGTCATGCTGGTTCTCCCTGGAGACAGTTGGAACTTGTGGCACAGCATAGTTCAGGTGGCACTTATCAACTAAATTGTATAATAACTCATTAATACTGATAGTGGTGGTTGTGCTACATTGTTACTGATGCCTGCAGTGCTATCTATGTGGGTTATGTAGGCTGCCTTGTCCCATTAAAGGTGATACCACTAGAAATAAGGACCAGGCACAGCACATTTATTCCAATGTAACTTAATCATAGTACTGAATTTCTGGAATTTACTGCTATGACTATACATGTTGCCAGTGGAAAAAAATAATGCGAAAAAGAAATGCAAAAAAAAAAAAAAAACACTGTTTTTCAGCTATAAAGATTTTCTCCACGTTTAGCTTTTCCTCTTACTCTCACCCCTTTTGGAAATTGCTGTTCAAACTACTGACAGTAAGAAATCTGACACCTATTCAAATGATTGCCAGTTGACATTAGTTAAGTTAATTATGCCATTAGTTGGACAACTTCAGTAGTGTTATCCTTCCATCCATCCCACTGTGTCTCCCTCCTGCAGTTCATGTAGCCAACTAGTTGTAAGCACATCAGCCACAAATGGCTCCCAGTTCCTGTGTCTGCAGCTGCTGCAGGTATGACTAAAGAAAATGCCTCATTGAATGGGCATTCCAGTATCCACAAGGGAGGAATCCCTGTTCAGTTGCTCACTGTAGCCTGGCCTCCACATTTGATATAGAAGTTTAGAGCTATGACCGGTAGAAGTGCAGGAAGTGACTGATAGTAAAATGACCCACTAGGTAGCCACCACCATGCCCCCTCTGAACACACATTGCATAGGCATTCAAATAGCAGACACCTGTCTCCCACGGAGAGTTTGACACTTGATATAAGCCACCCTGATTTATCTCAAACATCTTCTAGGTCATCTTGACACCCCTATGTGCCATTTGGCAGCAGACACATTGCCTGTACCCTGCACTGTTCACCATTCAGGTTTAGCCCATCTTATTATGCCACAGGCCACCTCCTAGGAAATGCCCAGTCCTTCCCATTGCTATTTGTCCACCATGTTTGTCACTGTCTCTGTCTAGTTCACCTTGTCCCCATTAGTGGGTGTACATCCACCCCTGTTCTGTCATGTTTTGTGTTTGCTGTATTCCCCCACAGGGCAGCATTCTCTACCTTCCCTCCCCCTTTCTATCTCTTTTCATATACAAAGAATGGTGCACCTACACCACAGAATTATGCTTTGCCTTCCCCACCTGCTTTACCTTTATTCGTTCCTTCTTTGTGTACCTCTGCTTACTTTTCCCCAACCCCCCCAGTCTCCGTTGGTCCATACTCCACTTTCCTCCTTTTTCATTGAAGCAGTAAGTGTCTAGGTGATTGGATGCTTGCTAGCAGATGTTTGCAATATGCTGCAAGTTTATATCATGCAATTCTTGCTGACAGCATTCTTATCTTGTAAAAGATTGTGTTACTTGCTGACATCAGGAATCATAAGATACAAAACTAGCTGGTACATTACTGCTCCTTTGCTTCATAACTTTCACTTGCTCTGCTCCACTTTGGTTTGCTTGCAGGTTTATATAGCCTTGCCCAGGGTGTGGCACACCTAGCTGCCCAGCAGAGCAAATTGTCATAAGTTTTATATTAGTTTGTTCTTTACTCTGCAGTTTTCCAGAACTAAGATGTGGAAGTCCTACTTATATATCAGACATTATTAAACCAGTACTTTATAGGTTTCCTCAAAGTACACCAGAGGACGTCGTTAATTATGCATGTTTTGTCAAGAACTAGTCAGTTTTTTAATGTCTTATTTATTTATTTATTTTACATTTGTTTTCCGGGATGGTCCGACTGGGCTAGTAGCCTGTTTTCAGCAGAGGTCTGGGGGAGAAAAGCTCTATACACAGTCCAATAGGTAAATGAAAAAGACAGATTTGTAAAACATCATAAGTTATACACATAATTATACAATATTGACAATAGTTAACAAATGCAGAAAATTACAGGCATGGTTACAAGGTGTAGATTACATGGATAATACATTATTATGACTTAATTTGTTATTAACAGTAATAGAATGTCATGTAAGAGGGCGGCCATGGTGGTGCAGTGGTTAGCATTGCTGCTTCACAGCAAGAGGTTCTCCAGTTCGATCCTCGGCTGGGGTGCCTTCTGTGCGGAGTCTGCATGTCCTCCCTGTGGACGCGAGGGGTTTCCTTGAGGTGCTCCAGTTTCCTCCAACATCCCAAAGTCATGCTGCAGGTGGATTGGACACTCTAAATTGGCTGTGTGTGTGTGTGTGTGTGTGTGTGTGTGTGTGTGTGTGTGTGTGTGTGTGTGTGTGTGTGAGTGTGTGTGTGTGTGTGTGTGTGTGTGTGCCTTCAGTGGAAGGTTGGGTGCCAGGCTGGCAAATCGACACTGTAAAACTCCACTGCCAATCATGAGTGGACAGGTGATCAGCTGTGGCGATCCCTAATCGGGAAAAGCCGAAAGAAGAAGAATGTCATGTAAGAGTATAAGTAGACTGTAGAGAGTAGATAGACTGTATCAACAAATCAATGGACAACAGAAAGAGTGTGGCTAAAATTGGGGCATGTCCTATTCATCCAGGGGTAGTGTAGGAATACAGCTGATCCTTGAGAAGAAGTTTGAATGTGGATGTTAAGGTAGTGTTGTTTATGTGTTGAGGCATGGAGTTCCAGTTTTTGCTATCTTCTAAAAAGATATTCACATCTAGGTCAAATGTATTTATTTCTGCACATATCTCTCAACTAAATCCTTAGATTATGAACACTAGGCAATAATGCCAGACATTAGAGTTTCATACATCTTATTATTTAGAAAATGCATGTTGATGAAAAACATATTATTCTCATATTTTTTTAAAGTGGATTAGAGCAATATTTATTACCTTTGGCTTTATCCCTGGTCCTTGAGCAACAAAGTCTAATGCAATGCCTGTGCAATTCTTCTTGGAGTTCAGTGGCTTTACTGCACAAATGACGAGAGGGGTTTAAATACTCCACTTTGGTCCTATCATACACTTGTTAACAACTCAGAAAGGCACTGGGGATATTTACTCATGGAGGATGTTTTGCTGGTAGCTAAGCTGTCAAGCTTTCTTCAGATGTAAGACATTAGAATTTCTATTTTTAAGCTGTTTTCAGTGTTAGTGAACCAAAATGCTGCCTCTTATTATTATGTTCTCATTAGTTTGAACATTATACCTTATTTCCAGGTAATTACATCCAATGTGAGAAATGAATCTGACAATCTGATGCATAGATGTAAGAAAAGTGTAGCACATCCTTTTTATTTTCATGGTATTGCTCAATGCATTTCCAAAAATCTTGCCATGTTCCTGATGCTGGACATATATGATATGTTCAACTCCACTTTGTTGCTATTTGCATTTTAATATGAGGGACCAGAGATAACACCTTCTAACGCTTTAAGTTCTTGATGCAAGTGTGACCTGAAAGTGAAATAGATCTTCCCAAGGTCTTCATGAAAAGGAAACATCACTGTGTTTCTTTCTTTGTTTGGGAAGACATTTTTTTTCATTCTCATACATGAAAAGAAGTGGCTATGTTAAGGTTTTGCACTCATGGCAAGCCCCTCAGAATCAAGGGTGCAGCTTATGCTTTCCTCAAATATGCATTTAATGACTTTGATGTTGCAGTTCTCATCATATATCAACAGACATGCAAGTATATTGCACAATATGTACTTCTTCTTCTTCTTCTTCTTTCGGCTGCTCCCGTTAGGGGTCGCCACAGCAGATCAACTGTTTCCATTTCTTCCTGTCCTCTGCCTCTTGCTCTGTCACATCAGCCACCTGCATTTCCTCTCACCACATCCATAAACCTTATCTTAGGCCTCCCTCTTTTCCTGTTACCTGGCAGCTTCATCCTTAGCATCTTTTTCTCAATATACTCTGCATCCCTCCTCAGCACATGTCCAAACCAACATAATCTAGTCTCTCTGGCTTTGCCTCCAAATCTTCCAACCTGGGCTGACCCTCTAATATACTTATTCCTAATCCTGTCCATCCTCGTCACACCCAGTGCAAATCTTAACATCTTCAACTCTGCCACATCAAGCTCTGACACCTGCCTTTTTGTCAATGCCACTGTCTCCAACCCATATAACATAGCTGGTCTCACTACCCTCTTGTAGACCTTCCCTTTCACTCTTACTGGTACTCGTCTGTCACAAATCACTCCAGACACTCTTCTTCACCCACTCCATCCTGCCTGTACTCTCTTCTTCACCTCTCTTCCACACTCACCATTACTCTGAACTGTTGAGTCCAAGTACTTAAACTCATTCACCTTCACCACCTCTACTCCCTGCATCCTCACCATTCCTCTATCCTCACTCTCATTCACACACACATATATTCTGCCTTAGTCCTGCTGACCTTCATTCCTCTTCTCTCTAGAGCATATCTCCACCTCTCCAGGGTCTCCTCCACCTGTTCCCTACTCTCACTACAGATCACAATGTCATCTGCAAACATCATAGTTCATGGTGACTCCTGTCTGATCTCGTCTGTCAACCTGTCCATCACCATTGCAAATAAGAAAGGGCTCAGAGCTGATCCTTGATGTAATCCCACCTCCACCTTAAACACATCCATCACTCCCACCGCAGACCTCACTACTATCACACTACCCTTGCACATATCCTGTATCACTCTTACATATTTCTCTGACACTCTCGACTTCCTCATACAGTACCACAACTCCTCTCTAGGCACCCTGTTATATGCTTTCTCTAAATCCACAAAGACACAATGCAACTCCTTCTGATCTTCTCTGTACTTCTCCATCAACACTCTCAGAGCAAACATTGCATCTGTAGTGCTCTTTCCTGGCATGAAACCATACTGCTGATCACTAATCATCACCTCCCTTCTTAACCTAGCTTCCACTACTCTTTCCCATAACTGCATGCTGTGACTGAACAGTTTAATCCCTCTGTAGTTACTACAGCTCTGCACATCATCCTTATTCTTAAAAATAGGTACCAAAACACATTTTCTCCATTCCTCAGGCATCCTCTCACTTTCCAAGATTTCCAAGATTTCATTAAACAATCTAATTAAAAACTCCACTGCCATTTCACCTAAACACCTCCATGCTTCCACAGGTATGTCATCTGAGTAATCCAGTTAAAAAAATGATGCTGATTTGTTAATTTGCATATTTCTGTAGTTCTTTAAGGTATATTTTCAGTTTTTAAGGCTCAGGAACCTAATATTTGTCTTTCATATGATGTGCTTTAAAATTACTTTTTGCATAAGTTTATGCCACTGTTACATTGCCAACTACAGGTCAGTCAGTTCTGATGTAACTTTTTTTATTTATGTATCGTTTTGTTGAACAGGTCGGTCCCACTAGGCTAGTAGCCTCTTTTTTGGGGAGACCTGAGGTGGTATTTATGCTGCTAGGGGAAATTTGGCCAGGAGATTAGAGAACTTCCCCTACTCTTCTCGATAGGTAGCAATGCCTCTCTACCACTAAGCACAAGAAATTTGCATGAAGCTAAAAATAATAAGTGGACAAAGGCTCAAAATCAGGGATAAATTTTAAATATTTCTCTTATAGACTTACAAAGTTACTAGACTAATAGATTTTGCATCAGAATGCATTTTCTAAAGGATAGAAAATCTAAAACTCAGATGTCTGTCACTATTTAATGACTTAAATCCAGAATGATTTGCTAGAGAAAAATACACATTTGATAAGGAATGGAGCCAAAATATGAGGCAAAAATATGGACATTTTGCAAAAATCTAGACAGTTAAGAGATACAGTATAATGGGGGCTTGTTTTAATTTCTCATGTGAAGGATGGCATGCTTAGGGGTACGGAACTCCCTTTATGCTGCACTAATGTATGTGCGGCAATAAAATATATTTATAAATATATTCTTGATTTTGATGTTATTCCATTATTATTATATAATATAGAGTATTGGGAAATGCTAAGAGGTCTGACAATGTTAATTGCTTAAAACCTATTTTAGTTAAAGAGAATCTGAACACAAACCCCAGAATTCGGAAGGATCCTTGATGTTCGCGCAAAGTGCCTGATGCAGGTAAGTCAATGTTGATAAAATGTGATTCACAGGCAGTTATGGCCACAATGAGGAACATCTCATTATAATCTTATTAGCACATATCTGAATTACCCTTGTTTATCATTGGTACTGTCAGACCTAATGGTGGCAATGTTTTTCTGTTGGCTCATGCATTAGATTGGCAAAGCCTCATTCAGATACCCATGTGTACACACACACACGCACACACACACACACACACAAACACACACACACACACACACATCACGACACACAAAATCACCAAGACTCACTCACATTACTATCTCTTCCCACACAGTTATCTCTTTTTGATGTCTGTTGTGTGTCACACACACACACACACACACACACACACACACACACACACACACATTCATCCAGCTTCATTCATGCCTCTACAGACATGCACATACACATCTGCCTAAATACACTATTATCCGCCCGCCCCCACATCTTCACTAAACTTTACTTTTTAATCCAACAGAGGTAATTTATGCAGCTGAGAGATTTTCTGAATGGCTTGGTAGTATAACTTGGAATTTGCTGTCATTTCTGTGGATGGGGGAGTACATGGTTAATTAAAATTAGTTTTTCCCTTGGATTGCTGCATTAGCAAGTAGCTCTGTCAGTGGACCACTGGCTGTGTTATGACTCCTGTTAGTAAAACACTTTTGTTGGAGACTGGTGTAAGAATCAGAAAGGATTAATGTGAGTGGGAAAATGGCTGAGTTAAGGCTTTGCACTTGACAAGCCCCTCAGAATCAAAGGGACAGTTTATGCTTGCCTAATATATGTATTTCATGACTTTGATTATGCAGTTTTTCATTATATATCAACAAATATGCAAGTATATTGCACAATATATACTTGTGAAGGTAATTTAGACATAATCTTGTATTGTTGGGATTTTAGAGTTTTATCTATTTTTCTTCAACATAAATGTCACACCATCAAACCTACTTGTGAATAGTTTGCTTTTAGTGGCACCAATTTACATTCTTGTAGAATCATAAATTCTTTGTGTGCAATGGTGTAATTAAAATGTAAGATAATCTTTTCCAATAGATTTGAATTTTCAGTATACATAGATTTATATATTTTTCCCTCTGTCCCTTTCACTACACTTTAAATATTTTATTCCATGAGTCAGAGGCTATTTACACAACTCCTTTTATGCAGATTAAGGCAAAGTTAGGTCTTAACAACTATGTCATGTCTTGATGTCTGAGGTCTGTGGACTTTTTAGGATAAAATGTAAGTTTAGGTGCTTATTACTTCCCAGAGTTCCTAACAATAGCATGATGTTATTATCATCTAAGTGTCTTTAAGGCACCATATAAAGCGCTACCCTGCTTTGTAATGTTCATACTACCCAATGTTTCTTCACACTACAAAACATTGTTATTATCTTTTAAGTGCATTTCCGCACAGTATAAAATATACCCATGGTGTCTAGTGTTCACTGCCAAATACAGCAAGATTTGTTTGTTAGTCTAGGGGGAGTGTGGAGATGTGACATCCCCCCCACACACACAGACACACACATTCATACATGCACGCACATAGATAGACTTAGAAGCAGACACACAGACACACACACTTACAAACACACACACACACACACACACACACACACACACACACACACACACACACACACACACACACACACACACACACACTAGTAAACACAACTCTCTTACCTATCACCTAACTACCCCCTGCACTGCAATTGCCCTGGCAGACAGACATTCACATGTACACTCACGCACACAAATGCACACACACACACACACACACACACACACACACACACACACACACACACACACACACACACACACACATATTTACTTACATGAGGCCACTTATCTCTCTGCATATACTTACACATGCAGCCACACACATAAATTTCCCATCCCTCCCACCAATGCCTGTCGACTAAATTCACTGACACTTACCTATAATGTGAGCTCATCTATTAGGAGCAATGGGTGAATGAAAACTTTTGGCCATGTTCATTAACAAGGGTATCCAGGCTAACTTACACAGCCTAGTGATCCTTGGAATATCTTGACTGTGTAAATGTCTTATTGTATGCATTTCTAGGGGAAGATTGGCATAGGCTTTTCCACAGGAATGCCTCTGTAAAAGGGCTTTCTCTTAATCAGAAATGGTTACTGTGGGGGGCTATATTCATTTATTTATTTATTTACATTTGTTTACCAGGAATGCCCGATTGGGCCAGAAGCCTGTTTTCTGTGGAGGCCCGGGGAGAAAAGCTCCACAGAAATATAAGCAAAATACAATAATTAGATAGTACAATAGTATACATATAGTAAGATGCAGAATATACATCAAGTACAAAGAAGTATTCAATACTGTTTTCTAGTGAATACAAGTTCAAAAAGAAAATCACACAAGCATTTCATTAAAGATCACTGCGAGAATAATAAAATTAGTACTGGGTACATATTAAATAATAGTTATGAACAAATGAGATTTCCTTTATATATATTTTTTCTTTTTATGAGCAGTAGTAACACCAAGGAGAGGGAGAAAATGAGGTAAGGAGTGGACAGTATGGTGAGAGAGTTACAGATATCTTGTCAGTCAGGTTTGGTGCAGGAACAATGCCAGTTTTGGGATAGATTTTCAAATAGTAGTTTTTTGAAATTGGTAGATTCAGGTGTGTTTTGGAGGGTGTGGGGTAGGGAGTTCCATAATTTGGCTATTTGATTTGAGGATAAGGCTTCACCATGAGTATTGTTAGCTTTGTTTGCTGTGAGCAAGTTTCTGACTGCAGATCTTAGACTTTATGGGTATGAGTAGGGAACAACATGTTCCTTGAGGGATGGGCAGTTGTCAAGATGGAAGATGATAGTGTGTGTGAATTTAAGTTGGTAGAGATGGAGACGGTTAGTTAGCTCAAGCCAATTTAATTTAAGTAGAGCAATACAATGGTGGGTTTTGTGGGGAAGGTTGGCTGCAAAGTGGGCTATTTTGTTGTAGCAAGTTTCCAGTTTGGTTAAGTCTGATTTTGTTAAGCTGGTAAAGAGGGGAAAAGCATAAAGGAGTATAGACAGGACAGAGGTTCTGGATATGGCTAGTCTGGTATTGTCAGTGATGAATGGCTTGCTTCTGTACAGTGAGCCAAGTTTAACATGAACTTTCTTAATTGTGATGGCTATGTGTTGGTCAAATCTGAGTTTGTTGTCGATAGTCACATCAAGGAGTTTTTTATGCACAAATGCTTGGATGACTGTGTTGTTTGCTGATTGAATGGTGAAAGGAGGGATGGTAGGTGATTGTCTGCCACTGGTAAATAGCAACTTCAAACTGGATGCATTCCGAATCAGCGAGTAACACTGAAATGCACCAGTTACTAAACTCGATAACAAAGTTGCGAAGTCAAAATCCAGTATATAATCCAAAATACAACTCTTTATTAAGCTCTCTTCATATGCTTTTCATCAGCCACACGCCAACTTCTTCAGAAAAACGGAAAACAATTTTAAAATCAACCACATGGTTTAAATACATCCTTAGAAATCACATGGTTCCTATGTTTGACCTGACAGTTAAACTATTTGATCCTATACCAATAAAAATATATAATAAATATGCAATACAATGTCTTTGATGTACCTACAACAGAGTTGATACTAATAGCATACCTTGTGTGCCAAATAACAAACAGAGCAGTGTTTATAAAATCTTACTAAGAAGATATAATGTAACGTTAAAAAGAAAAGTAACTTGGCTTGAGCCTATACCCTAGAATTGCTAATGGTAAACAATCAAAGTAGACTCACCCAATTCAGCAATTCACTGAAGCTCATGGCTCTTGTATTTATATATAAAAAGTCAAACCTAAACAATGTAAAAACTCTACAAGCATAGTAAAAATCTGAAAAAAACAATGTCCCCTCCCCTTATTGTCTATAACACAGCCGCAAACAAGTACACAAGAAAGAACCTATAAAACCTAAAAAATACCTTTTCAATGCTGGTAACAATGAAATAGAGTCTGCTGAAAGAACGTGTATAGACCTACAAAACCTTAAATTGAAATCTACTCGTGGACTAACACAGCAATGATTCATTAAAAAACAATGGTATGTTATATAAGAACAATACAATTAATTTCATTGTTACCAGCAAAATTAAAAATGAATGAAAAAAGAATAAAAAATAACAAATACTGAAAAAATAAAAATACAAATACAAACACAACAGGAATGCATCTATGACACCCCTATTAGTCACTAAATCTGAATAAAACCAGAAAAATTAGTCAAACATACTGCTTCCTAGTTTAGGGGTCAAACCAATGTAAGCAAACAAACTGACACTCGAAAATGTACAACAGTTTGTGAAATACAAGTGTAGCCTGTTTAGGGAGTAGACATATTATCTATTCAACCTCTTTAGTTTTAAAAGGCAAGATAAAGACAAGGTGTCATTGATGTCAGGTGTATGGCACGCATCCAGTCTTAGTTGCCATACCAACTCTCTGTATTCCAAGAGGAGGGAGGTAGGTCCTCATCTACCATCAGATTTATCCTTGTCTATAACAAAAAAACTGAAAGCTGTGATTAGGATTCCCCACAGTATGCTTAGCTAAGGCATTCTCCATCTTAAGTTTTCTTATGGCATATAAATGTTCATATATGCGTTCATGCAATTTCCTGTCGGTTTTCCCGACATAGAGCGCTGGACAACAAGAACATTGAGCCATATATACCACTTGTGTGCTTAGACAATTATACCTTCCCCTAATGTAATATACTAGATCCCTTATTACATATCTAGAGCCAGTCTTAATGTAACTACAATATCGGCACATATTACACTTGAACGTACCATCCTTAGTACTAGGTGTTGGCAATTTCTTCTATAAAATACTCTTGAGATTGGAATTCCTTCTAAACACTATTCTTATCGTTCAACCATTAGTCTACTAATTGAGTCATCCTGTAGTATTAAATTCCAATTTTTCAATGTAATGGAAATTATTTCCTTAGCATCCATACTGAGTGTCAGTATAAAACTGTTGTACATAGGGGTTACTTGAGCACTGAGCATAACCTTGGTATCTTGTACCGAGTGGTCTTGACTCAATATTGGTAAATAAACCCCGGTAGCCCTCTTATTCTGTACCTACCTAACCTGTTGTTGCTGAGATTTATTGGATAACCCCTGTTTAAAAACAGGTTGGTCATAAAAGTACATTCCTCAAGGAAATCACAGTCTCGGGTTACCATATGGGCAGCCCTGACCAGTTGTCCTTTGATGATTGACCGTTTTTGAGAGAATGGATGACAACTGTTAAAATGGACATAGCTATTAGAAAAAGTCTGCTTTCTGTAAATTTTAGCTATGAAACATTTTTTTTCTTTGTCCTTAACAAGGTCAATATCCAAGTAGGCTACCTGATCAGAGGTGAAACTGTGGGTGAACCGGATAAATTCTGTAGATGTATTAAACAACTCCATTAACTTGTCGACTGTCTCAACGTTACCCTTCAGGATGATAAAAATATCATCCAAAAATCGGGTATACAGGGAGACTTTGTCCATAAATAGGGGGTTGGGTAAAATGTAATGATCCTCCCAGTATGCCATGACCAAATTGGCTCCACTGGCTCCACAAGGGGAACCCATCGGTACCCCTATTAACTGGTGAAAAAATCTATTATTAAAAGATACATAATTATGGGACAAGATTATATCCAGAAGTTCACTGAGCATTTGGATTTATTTCACTGGGGCTTTTTTTCTTATCAACATGGCCGGAATCCAATCTAGGGCTACTGAGTGAGGAATAGAGGAATAAAGATCCTTCATGTCAACAGTTAAAAAATGACTATCCTCACTGTAAGTAGTCTGATTTATCCTAGAGAGGAAAGACCAAGAATCTTTGGAAATTTGAGACTCACTGGTCACATATTTCTTAAGAATGGTGTCTACTACTTTTGCACAGGCATAAGTAATACTGCCCCTAGCACTGACCAGTGGGCACATAGGTGGATCAGATGGATTCTTGTGGATCTTAGAAGATCCAAATATGGTAGGTATTCTATGTGTAAGTAAAGAAATATAGTTTAATAAATCCAGGTCTATGGTTCCGTTAATGAACATATCTCTGAAATAACATGTCACTCTAGAATTACATATATTTAATTAATTTCTAGATATCTCAGTGTATGTTTCACTACTAAGAATTTCTTCCATTTTCCTGATGTAATCTTCCTCATTCATGACTACCAACCCTCCTCCCTTATCAGGTTGCATAACTTTTACTGAAGAGTTAATTAAAGAATCCAATAACACTCTTTCTTCCTTACTAATGTTAAATTTATTACTTTGGTTAGATAAAGGGTGGTTTAAAGTATGTCGTATATCTAATTCACAAACTTGTTCAAATACATTTAAATATGAGTGTAGAGGAGGATTATAAGTACTCGAAATAAAGAAATCACCTTTTCCCCTAGTAAGGTTACCTAAAAGTACCTGAAGATTTAATTTCCTAACAAATAATTTCAGGTCAATAATAGATGATGCCAAGTCAGCTCATGTAGAAGGGACAAAGGATTTGACAACAAATCCACCAATTCCTTCTCAAAATGGAAGTCCAAGAAGTTATATATTCTGAAATCCCTTCCAGTATTATATACAATGGTATTTGATCTTGGAAAATTGTAGTTAATGCCCCGTAGAGGTAAAATTAATTTCTTCGGTTCCTGGACTGGTTGCTGGTTTTCCGGCCCTGGTCCAACTGTGGGGACGAGGCTGGGTCTCAAAAATTTGGACCTTCTATTTCATCATTGGGAATGTTAGGTTTTTGCTGGCCTGCTAATCTTTCTCTACATCTAACTGGGTCCATGGTCTCCAGAGAGTCAGCAGAGGGGGGTCTCCAAAGTATTGGACCCCTTTCCTCTGTCTGGTTCAACAGACCTAGTAGTGTTACTTCTCTCCAGTCTCCATGCTTTAAATGACAAAAAATTGCTGTGAGAAGCTGGAGGTTTTGGATAAGCAGAACCCTCTTTATAGACTTTGCCGTCTCTGTTTAATTTTTTAATCTTTGTTGCTGTTAATTTCATTATATGTTCATCAATACTTGTATAGGTCTGATCATAATCGAACCTGTACCTGTGGAAATTAAAGTCACTCTTGATCTCCCCATTTAATTTAGTAATGTCCAGTATCAAATTGTCAGCCGCCAGTTGATAATGTTTACAAATGAGGTCCATGAGCTCAAACCCATGTCTATCAAACAGCTGGGTTAACTCGAGATGGAAAAGGGACCCCCTCCTCCAAGCCTGTGGGGTATTGCCAAGATCTAAGGCCTTTTGGGACCACACCTGCTCATTTGCACTCACCAAAGTAAGCAATCTCTAACTGTATTTTTCTTACCTTCATAAGATTTTGATCAAACATGTGGAGTTTAAAGGGCAAGTCAGTTACTCCTCCAGTACCTTGATCGTATGTGGCGTGCTCGCCATTGTTAAAAAAGGAAAAAGGACGGTTTAACCATACATTTAAGTTAGGCATGCTTTGTACATTAGATGCAGGTAAAATAACACTGCCTGTTTGTAAAGGTAACTGACCATGAACCAGCCCTCTGGAGATCATCTGGTTGTCCGTAAGATGGTCGTCGGTAGATACAGGAACAATTCTGTTGTAGGAAGTATCATCTTTTGAACCAAAAGTAACCTTAGGTGCAACAGAAGGGCCACCTCTAACATGCCCCCCATTGTCAAACCCATTAAAATTGGATGCTTGTTGAGAACTCAAAAGCTCATCCAAATGGGATGAAAGGTTGGTAACTTTCTGAGACAATAACTCGATAAGCTGATAAGCTGATAAGTTTCTTTTTTGGTTTTTAAGCTAAGTTGGTTTGTGGGACTGGTAAATAGCATTAACTGTGTCTTTCTGAGGGTGACTATTAGTTCTGAATTACTTAGATAGGTTTTTATATCATTTAAAGCTTTTTGGTTACTATTTTGAGGTCTTATGAGGTATCAGCTGAGCAGATTAAAGTTAAATCATCCACGTACTGAACTACTTTAGTGTGTGTTGTGGATGAGGCTAGATAATTTTACAAGATGGTGAAAAAAAGGGGGCTAGTATGGATCCTTGTGGGACTCTGACTGAGACAGGCAGAAGCAATGAGAGTTCGCATTTCCATCATACAACTTGTCTGTCAGAAAGATAGCTTAGGAACCAGGAGAGGGAAGTTGTTGATAGCTTTAGTGAGGCAAGAGTATTAAGGAGTTTCTGATGGGAGACAGTGTTGAACACTTTTGACATGTCTAGGAAGATTGATGTCACTTGCTGGTTTGAATTTCTGAGTTGTTTGATGGTGTTAGAGAAATTAATTAGGGCTGCGGTGCTGCTGTGGTTCAGTCTAAAACTGTGTTGGGAGGAAGAGATAAGGGTGTGAGATAACAGGTATTGTAGTAATTGAATGTGTATACAGTTTACAGAATTTTGACATGGGGAAAGGATGGTTATGGGTCTGTAATTGTTTAATTCTGTTGATGTTCCTCCTTTATCTAGAAAGGTGATATAGGGCATTTGCTATAATTATGAGACATATTGGTCTGCTATAGACCTATTTACCAGAATGGAGAAAGGCAGAGCTATGGCATCAGCTCAAAGTTTGAGGTACTCATTGGGGAGTTGGTCAGCTGCTAAGGATGAAGGTTTCAATTTTTTTCAGCATTGTTCTTATGATGTTAGTTGGGACAGGGTTCAGGTGAAAAGAGTTGTTCTTAGGGGGCGTGGCTTAGATGTAAACCTTAAAGCAGTATAAGTTCTCTGCTCTGCAGTCCTATAACTATTCTGACAGGATTTATTTCCTAAAATCACCAAAGATAACTTCAAAGTAACTGATCTATAAATTGGAACTCGAAAGCTTTCTTTTGGTGTATTTTTCAAATCACAAACTTTATATTTTCCTGTCAAATTTAACAAAAAGAAGAAGGAGAGAACTACATCTGGAAAAAGATGAGTCTTCCCAAATCTACACAGCAGGAGAACTCCGTGAAAAAAAGAGATACACTCAATCCCTACATTTAAGCCCTAATAACAAAAATGGACAAACTAGATACAAAAATAGACAAAATCAAGGAAGACTCCAATAAGCAAATTGAAATATTGAATGATATCTTAAAATAGCAATAAATCCAGATATCTGCACTAGAGGAATCAGTCTCAGATATTGACTGTAGACTGACAGAGGGAGAGAAAAGCATTGATCATCTTTAACAACAAAGCAACAAACTTATTAATAAAGTGGATGATTTAGAAAATTGATCCAGAAGAAATAATATCAGGATCTTTGGCATACCAGAAGGAATGGAAGGAGAGAATGTAATGAATTTTTGACAGTATGGATTCCTAAGACTTTAAATTTACCAGAGGCTCTTTCATTTGGTATCGAGAGAGCCCACAGATCATTATCTACAGCACCATCCAGCAGCAAAAATATTTATCCAAGATCTATCATTGTAAAACTTACATCTAGCCAGGGCAAATATCTTATTTTAAAATCTGCTTGGGCTTTCTTTCCCTTGAAAATAAATGACCAGATAGTCAGATTTGACAATGACTACTCCACAGCTGTTCTTACAAAAAGGAAAACACTAAAAAAGCTGCCATCAGGGCACAACTAACATATCCTGCCAAAATAAGACTCTGACTGCCAGAGGGAAAAAAGAACCTTTGAAACCTTTGAAGAAGCAAATGGTTTTATAAAGAAAAAAAAAACTTGATAACTACAGATGAACAAATGGGTACTTCTTCTACATTAAAAAGGCAAACAATAAAACCTGACTGGTCTGTGAAAGAAAAAAAGAAATCCATGGACAAGTAAATAAATAAACTTACTTGATTTTCTCTTAAATTCACTAAATAGATCTTCTTTAATTTCATAAAAAACATCTCCAAGGATAAACAAGGTAAAACTATGTTTCTTATTCTTTACTTGTCATTATTAACTTTATAATATAACTTAATAAAAATAGTTACATAAACTTAACAAATATAACAAGTGCAGTAAGACATTTTGATAATGCACAAGTTACTAATATTAATAATTTGTATTATCTAAGCTTTACTTTGATTAATCTCTCTAAAGATTTAAAAAGTTTAAGGGGCATCATACATGAATATTGCTGACATGGGCTACAATGTCTTACATGAGAGTAGAATGTTTATTTGTGAAATTATAATGCAACGTGTTTTAGTTCTGGATTTGTGAGAGGCTCTAATGCCATTTGTTATACTTGCTCCGACCACTTACTGAATATTGTTTACATTTTCTGCTTGAGGTTATTTGCAATGGTGGGTGCTTTTGCATTTGTTGACCTGTTTTAAACTAAATGTTATATAGTATGGTTCCTTCTGATTGCTTTTATATATTTATTTATTTAGTTATTTATTTAATTTAACATTTGTAAACCGGGAAAGTCCGACTTGGAACGTAGCCAATTTTCAGCGAAGGCCCAGGGGAAAATGTTCCAGATGCATGTCTTTGAATTTTTAGTTTTTCTTTGTTACTAATTTTGCCATTTATTTCTTTAAAAATTACTGTTTCTGTTAAATGCGGATCTTTAATACATCTGTGTATGCTTTTTAAATAATCATTCCCACCCTTGTACCTCACATCTTCCCTTGGAACCATTTTGAAACCAGCTTGAGCTATCCATTTTAATGTAAAGTTTCATTTCTGCATGAAAATGGCTGTGACGTCTCGGAAGACACTACAACTGACCCCTTGAACTCTTCTTTACTTTAACTTCCGAAACCTCCAGACCAATCGATATGCAACAGAGACAACAGAATAGACTGTAATATAAAAACAATCTTTATTTTACAAAACAAAGTGATTTTTCTTGATTCTTTAAAACAAACAAGGGCTAAAACTTAATGGAAAGTATAGTATAATAATAATATACAGTGGTTTATGTCTTCTACTTGATTCCATAATTGACTATGCATTTTCATCACTGTTGTCGAAATCTGAAGCACTCATGTCTTCTAGAATAGATTTTTGTTTTTAGATTCTGTACAACTTGAAAAGACCCATACCTCTAGATTTAATGTCATACCTGTTTGCTCATAGATGCATAAAACTTTTATAATGAGCTGAAAAATATCTAATGCTTTATAATATTGTAGACTTATATGAACTGCTTTGCAATAAAACAGACTTTTACACTTGTTAGACAGCTTATTACAGTATACAGACTATGATGGCATGTTCTCATGAAATAATGTGTAAGATGATTCTGTCTCCAAAAGTGATATACTGTTTTTGGGAACAACAGACCTATTTAATTCCATTTTACTTCAGGATTCTGTAGTTTACATATTTGTTTACTGCTGCCTTTTGTCCTTATGGACAATAACAGTGTCATCCCTTGCCTTTTGTTCTTATGAATAATAACAGTGTCATCCCTTGGTTTCAGTATATTGCCTTGCTACTTTGTTTTGATAATATGCTGCCCCCCCCCCCCTATTTTCCTTTCACAGTGTCATGGATATATTTGCTCATCAAGAGACACAACAGATTATTCCTATTAATATAGCAATAACCCACGCCTGGGTGTGGGTAATGCGGGATTTACCCACGGTTGCCGTGGTTTGGTCCCAAGGGCGAAGCCCTCGGGACCAAACAAAGACAACCATGGGTAAATCCCACATTACCCACACCCAGAAGTGGGTTATTGCTATTATACTATGACATTATTTAAGAAAAGAAATAATTACTTTTCTTAAATAATGGCATTGTATAATGCCTCTTTGCTGCCCTTCCGCAGCTGCCTGGTATCCGCGGCAGTTCTGATGTACTGTGCATGCCTACGCAGTACATCAGAGCTGTGGCAAAAAGCAAAGGAGAAAGCAAGATCTTTATTGCTTTTTACTGTTTCGCTATGTTAAATGGGTTTAACATAGCGAGACAGCTTTAAAATAAGCAACGGAGATCTCCGTTGCTTTTTTTAAACCTGTGTCACTATGTTAAACTCTTTTAACATAGCGAGACAGTGTTTTAAAAGAAACTTATACTAATGGAAAAGTCTGGGCGACCAGACCTTTTTCCATTAGTATAAGTCAATTTACAACGTGCATGCTGGCCAATCAGCGTGCACGTTTTGGAATATTAATGGGGGGTCATGGTATAATAAGTAATATTCTATATCTATGTCTTCCCAAGACAACTCAACTTAACTCCAGGCCATTAAACAGTGTACTCCTCCTAAACCTAAATATTAGAAGTATAAATAACAAAACATATGAACTACACACTCTAATCTCTCAATACTTCCCTGATATAATCAGTATAACAGAAACATGGCTAAAAACATCTACGCAAGATACCAAGATCCTACCACCTGGATATTGTATACTTAGGCAAGACAGACTAGGTAAAAAGGGTGGAGGCATTGCCCTGCTGTACAAAAACAGTTTATCCATAACTAAACTCGAGGCAACTACGCCCCCTTTAGAAAAAGCTGAAATTCTCTTAGCAAAGCTTAAACAGAAAAGCCATCAAACTAGTAACAGGATATATCCCACCAGGCAATAACATCCCTGTCATGGAGACATTCCCTCAATGGTTATCTCAATCCATGCCTCAAGAGACAACTGTATTAGGTGACTTTAATATAGACTGGCTCACTTGCTCTGCTCAACTACCCACTAACCGTATTAATCTTCATACCTTCTCTCAAGTAATAAACAGCCCACCAAAATAGTGAAAAACAATAAAAAAGCGTATTAGACTGGATCTTGCTAAATAAAATACCCTGCTCCTACTTAGCCGGAACCCTTCCAGACTCACTGAGTGACAATCAAACTACTTTCTTACTTAAGTACAACTCCCATCACCCACAAAGTCCTATACTTCAAGCAATTAGAAACAAAAAACACTTTAACCCCACTCACTTCAGACAAGAACTAAAGCTATATAATTGGTCTGACCTTTATTACCTACCCTTAGATGAAGTTATTCAAAACTTCAACTCCACCTTCTTAGATATATTAAACAGACATGCCCCTGCAAGAACTACTAGAGTAAAGTCAAAACCAGCCCCATGGTTAACTAGGGAAACTAGGCAAAAATAGCTGAAAGAAATAGAGCCTGGACAACTTGGAGGTCCAATAAAAGCCCTAGTACACAGCAAGCTTACCATCAGATTAGGAATCTAACAAAAAAACTAGTAATCCAAGACAAGAGAAACTACTTCATTATCCATCAAACCCAACACATGAATAATCCTAAGAAATTCTGGGAAGGTTTAAACAAGTTAATACACCCTGGTAAAACAATCACCCCACCCCCAACATCAGGTTTAGCAAAAGACAATATAGCTGTATCATTCAATACATTCTTTACTGAAACCATACAAATTCTAGCCCAACAATATCTCACTGTCACTACAACAGGTGTCCCCACCCCCACTAACTACATGCCCACTTTTAAGCTGCAACTCACCCCAACGTCCTGCATAAGAAAATTATTATCCCAGCTGAAACCCACAACACTAAGAATAGATTCCCTCCCAAATGAATTTCCAAGACTGGCAGCAGCAGAAATAGCTGTACCAGTTTATATACTAATCAACAGATCAATTACTGAAGCTACAGTGCCCCTGATCTGGAAAACTGCCTATATCATACCTATTCACAAAGGAGACACTTCTTATGACATATCTAACTACCGACCAATTGCTATACTATCTCCACTGGCTAAAATATTAGAAAAATGCATCCACCATCAACTTATGTCCTACCTTATAAATCAAGAACTCCTATCTCCATCTCAACATGGTTTCCGTCCAGGTCATAGTACCACCACAGCTCTGTTAGCATTCACAGACGCCATAAACCATAATAGGAACAATGGTAAACTTACTTCTGCCCTTTTCTTAGACTTATCAAAATCCTTTGATATGGTTAACCATGACAAACTCATGTGCCACCTCAAAAACCTAGGATTAGACAACCAATCAGTCTCCTGGTTCGACAACTATCTTAAGGACAGGCAACAAGCAGTACAGTGGAACAATAACTTGTCTCCACTTTTACCAGTCACTCTTGGGGTACCTCAGGGATCAATACTGGGTCGCTTGCTATTCTCAATTTTCACAAGCAATCTCTACTCAGCAGCAAATAGCACTAGCCTTATCCAATACACAGACGATTCCACTATAATATGCAGTGCCTCTGCCCTGCAAGAACTACACAATAAAACCCAGGATAATTTTCACTCAGTTGAAAACTGGCTTACTGACAATGGCCTCATTCTTAACCCCAAAAAGACCAAGATCCTGCTATTTCACCCCTCCCAAAATACCACCCTTACCGACACTTTCTTTATTCACTCTAAAAATGGTACATTTATCACACCCAAATCTCACACAAAATTACTAGGCGCCACCATTGATAACAAGTTAAAATTTGATATCCACATTAATCTAGCTATTAAAAACACTCACAGAAAGCTAGGTAGTATCTACAAACACAAATCCTACTTTACCAATACTGCTAAGACCACAATTGCTTGCACTCACTTGCTCTCAACATTACTCAGTGCATCCCCAATCCTAACAAATCTATCCAAAAAAGAAACCAGCAAACTGGCAACCTGCTATAATCAATTAGCCAAATTTGCTAATAACTCATCTTTTAGAACCCATCGCTGTCAAATCCTAAAACAATTGGACTGGCTTGAACTGCCAAATTTATTAATCTACAATCAACTTATCACTACTTATAGGTTCCTCTCCCACCCAAATAAAACACCAGCTTTAAGCAACCTAATTCAGCAGTATTCTTGTCCTAGGCAACTCCGCTCCACAGATAAGTTACTTTTAACAGTTACTAGATCACATAACCATGCCGGTGACTCCCTCTACTCTTCTTACATATCCAACATTTGGAACTCCCTGCCTTCTTCCATTACCCTGGAATCTTCTCTATCCAAATTTAAGAAATCTATCAAAAGCCATCTCAGCAACAAATGGTTATGTCCCTGCTCCACTCCTGCTATAACTCTTTCCTCAAACACACAGTCTCTTGATATGACTGTTTAGTCTTATCAATACCATATTCAGATGCATGATGTGACTCTAGATAGGATATTTAATATACTTTATTGTTAGTATATGTATTGATCATTATATATGTCTTTTAAGACATTAATAATGTGTGCTCATCTATATTGTCTGGTTGAATATATTAGAAACATGTAAAACATATTGTCTGTACGTCTTGCATATGTGTTTCTTTGGAGCTTTTCTCCCCGGGTCTCCACTGAAAATTGACATGTATCCAGTTGGACTATCCTGGTTAACAAATGTAAAATAAAAAATAAAATAAAAATAAATAAACATAAATAAGTGAAATAATACAATATCCGTTTCTATAACACTTAGCAGAACATTGTACCATACTGTTAATATAATATATTATAGTCTATGATATAAAATTACAAGTACTTATACAGACAACTATATTTTTACTGTCGATATATTGTAGTTACTGATTTTGGTTAATTGTTGTACCTCGTTGAACTTTGTAAAGCACTTATAAAGTATGACTTTACTAGACAGTATTCAAGTTCTTAAGAAAAATACTAGATTGTAATGAAATATATACCTTAATTCAAAGCCAGGTTGTAGTTTTCATACTCATGTTGTAGAAGTTTGTTATTATTATTTCCAAGATTTTAAGCACAATAATCCTAGGGTATTACATCTTATATGTAAATGCTTCAAACAGTTAGCTAGATTGCATAGGTTTTACATTATTCCTCTTCATTTTCTCCAAATAATAATTAATTACACTGTAGCAGAGATACACCCTTAAAAGATATGAGTTGGCAGATCTGTGGCTTATATGTAATACATATTAAGCCAGGAACATTAGGTTCCATGAAGAAAGATGTTTATGTAAATAATATAGATTTTTTTCTTTTATTAGTTATAAAAACTCTGTCCATAACAAATTTTGTTTCAACTTACACTGTAAATCTCTTAGGAAATCATTATAAATGTTTTGATTCTACCCAATACATTAAATGATACTAACATATAAATGTATATCAATAAATGTAAATGGGCTGAATAACCATACCAAGAGAGCAAGTATTGATAAGTATCTCTCCTTACATAAAGCAGATATAGTATTTCTTCAAGAGACACATCTAATACCTCTAGATTTAAATAAGCTTATTATAAAAAATATAAAATACTGATTAGCTCCCAGTTCAACCTTAAATGAAGAGGTGTATTAATTATTTGGAAAAAAGCTTGAGACCCCCAGAAATCATAGACTCATGCACCGATAAAGATGAAATGCTAACAGCAGCAGTATTTAAACTTAAAAAAGTGCTCTATACTTATAAACTCATATTGGATTCCTGGAATTGGCACAAAAACAGCAAGGAAATATTTGGACACTGTAGAGGAGAAATGATTTTTGCAGGAGACTTTAATTGTATCCTTTCTTCAAATGAAACAAAGAATACTAAATCCTTTAAAATTTCCCTTGTAGCAAGATACTTACACAATTACATCAATATGAGAAATTAAAAAAAAAAAAAATATATATATATATATATATATATATATATATATATATATATATATATATATATATATATATCATATAAGACTTCCCTCTTCCCTAAAGTTGTCTCACTACTCATACAGATTGGAGACAAAAACTAATACTGACAAAGTTTTAATATCCAACTCCTTACAATCAAAAATAAAAAATGTACTATTAATATCCTTCCCACTATCTGATGACAACGCCATTACTTTTAATATAACTTTCCATACAGAAGCTTTAAATCATTGGCAAAGAATACCAGCTTATATTAAAAGAATAAACGGGTTTCAAGACTGGATGCTAACTGAAATAAATCAATTTATAGAGATAAACAATAATGGAGAGGTATCAGATACAATTTTATGTGATACCCCAAAAGTTGTATCACATGGAAAAATTTAAAATGGTATATCCAAAAAAGAAAAGAATGGGATTAAAGATTAGACGACATTCAAAATGAATTAGATAATCTAAAATGTAATCTTATACTCAAAGATAAGAAAACCTCAGAAAATATAAACAAACTTAATAAGGAATACCAGAATATTTTGCAACATAAAATATCTATAAATCTGGAAAAAAATCAAGCTATATTCATACTCTATCAATTCTAAAGGTTTACACAAAATTGTGGTAAGGTCTAAATGTTTAAACGAATGAAATCATATAAACGAAATTATTTATGTGGAAAACAAGAGGAAAATAAAAGTTTCTGATATGAACAACATACTATATTGTTTTAGGAAACACTATGAGAATAAAAATACTCCAAAATCAATCAGTGAAAATGAAATCTTAGATAAATTCTTAATAGTTAATATCTTGAAAACATTATCCCCTGGAAACATAGATAAAATTGATAGACCCTTCACATTTAAAGAACTAAAAGATAAAATAAATAAATTTAAAAGAAATAAATCACCAGGTTTAGACGGCCTGATTCCCAAAATATATCAAATCTTCCCTGATAACATATTAAAAATATTACTAAGTATATTTCATGAAATGAATAATATGGTTATTAGTCTACCATCATGGAAGTACTCACTCATCCACCTATACTTAAACCTGATAAAGAACCTACTTCCTGTTCTTATTATAGACCCATCTCACTTTCAAATATAGATTATACGATTTTTATGAGCATAATAGCAAAAAGAAGTAATTCTATTATACCTAGTCTAATTCTAGAAGTCCAGACAGGTTTTATAAACATAGAAAAGTCTAAGGCAATATAATAAGACTTCTATCCCTAATTGACTTAGCAAATAAAAATAAAAATAAATTAACTACAATGATTCTTGATATAGATAAAGCATTCAATTCACTTAATTGGTCTTACCTGTTTAGAGTATTAAAACAGTTTAACTTTTTACCAGTTTTTTTTCAAACTAATTGGAAAACTTTATGAAGACACTCCCCAGGATTCAGCAAGCAACCCTGCAGGAATATGTTCCTGGGCAGCACGCCATGCATATGTATGAAGGTGCACTACCGTGCTGTAAAACGGACACGGTTCTGTGTACGAGTGCAGGGGATGTGTCTGAGAGCAGAGCTCTCACAATACATAAGCCCCCTGCAATCCAGAATTGCTGTTCGGCAGTTTCAAATCAGTGAGAATGCTCATAACACCACTATCCCATCAGGGTAAGAAATCTGGACAAAGCCATAAGGGACTATTGTCCCTACCAACCCATAGAGTTGATAGAATAATATGTTTAGCATAAGCACATAGCACACACCTCCCAACCTGTCAGAGTAAGGAATCTGGATAAAGCCATAAGGGACAATTGTCCCACAAAGCATAAAGTTGATAGAATAACAGGTTTAGCATTAGCAGGGATATTCTGAAGGGTACAAATAAAAAAACACAACAGATAATTTTTTTATAAATGCGATAAAGTTTAAAAGTAGCTGTGCAGATGTGCCCGTTGCTTAGCTATTCTTAGTCTAGTTTAAACAGAATAAGAAGATAAATAGCAAGAGACATCCAATTTAAGCAGTGCTGCAATAGTGTAGTAATTAGAGAGTACACTTTGCAAACAGCCATTCCTGGTTCAATGCCCACTATAACCAGTTCACACTTTACATGTGAAAGCAGTACATAACCATTTTTTATATAATTAGCTATGAAATAACATATTTGTTAACCAGAGTAGTGTAGTAGGTACAGATGTGAGGTACCAATGTAACAAAGTTGTAAAACTCCCATATAAATACAAGTTTCCCATACAGTATAGTCACACATGAGTAAATGTAATGAAAGCACACTGGGGGATGTCAGGGACAATAAACAGATTTCTAATATGTAATGGAGAACATCGATATCTGTGCAGTAACTGAGACCTGGTTCAAGGCTCCAGAGAGCACCCCTGCCATATCAGGCTACAACTCTTACCACACTTTTCGGCCACCAAACCAGGATCGAAACACTAAAGGTGGAGGAGTGTCCATAGTCACCAAGGATATTCACACTTCCAGGCTAGTTGCCCAACACAATGCATCTGAAATTCTCCGGGTGCAACAAACTCTAGGTAAGACAGCAATCCGAATTGTAGCTTGCTACAGATCCCCTACCTTGCCCCAAGATTCTCACTACACCTTTCTAAACATACTGGAAAATATTAAGATACAACCAAACACCCTAATACTGGGTGACTTCAACTACCCTGCCATTAACTGGGAAAACTACTAGTGTACCAACTCCTTTGCCCAATGGTTCTTGGAATTCATAAATTCCAATGCCATGGATCAAATAATCCATTGTCCCACCAGGGGCTCCAATATCCTAGACCTGGTCATTACTAACATGGGAAATTGATTCTCCACACCTATGATCACCCCCTCATTGGTCAGGTCAGACCATAAGCTAATCACCCTTAACATCCACATCCCACCCCCACCCCCCAGTAAGGAAACCTCCATAAAAAACTTCTCCAAGCCAACTTCATGCTACTCAAGTCAGAAGTGACAAACTTCATGACACCCATGCAGACAGGAACTGAAAGTTCAACTGCTGAGTCCTACACTAAGGCACTGTACGAGCACATCCACTCATGCATGAATTATGCCATCCCAAATAGAACCAAGATGCTCTCCTCCAAAAAATTAAGCCAATCTGGTGGCCCCCTGCCATAAACAAACTTTACAACAAAAAGAAGAAACTGTTGCAGAAAAGAGGAAACTCCCAGGATGTAAAAAAACTCTGTTACCAGCCTCAGTGAGAAGCTGAGATCCCTCATAAAATCCTCCAAAGCTAGTTACGGAAATAAAATTGCCAAAGATTCCAAAGACAACCATAAGGCATTCTATAACTATGTCAAGAATCTTAATGGCAATGCTCAGATCTGCTCTGAGCTACAACAGAATGGCATTAAATATACTGATCCCAAGGATATTGCCAATATCCTAGCAGATCGATTCAGTGCCAACTTCACCCCCCTCTCACCCCCTAAATGGCCCATCTCAATACTAGAAGATTGCCAAATTCCGGTAATAACAGCCACACAGGTAAAAAATGCACTCCCCAAAGCTAGGAATACATCATTCATGGGACCAGATGACATCCCGGGCTGTGTACTACATGAACTACAAAATGAAATGGCACCTCACCTAAGTGTCATGTTTAATCATAGCCTCACCTCAGGCTTCCTGCCCACTGAGTAGTGCACAGCTACAGTTATCCCACTCCACAAGGGGGGATCCACCTTGGATCCCGGTAACTACCGCCCCATCAGTCTGACCAGCCTGATATGCAAGGCCATGGAATGTATTATCATGGAACTTACAAACAAAGGCATTGGCAACCTTAAAATCCTGGAGTCCATCCAGTTTGGGTTCCTGAAGGACAATCTTGTCTCCTGAACCTACTTGACTTCATCGAATCAGTCTCCAGAGCCGTGGACAAGGGTAAGGTGGTCCACACAGCCTATCTGGACCTGGTTAAGGCCTTTGACACCATCCCCCACTCTGGAATAACAGATAAACTTACTAAGCTGGACATTAATCCCTACATCACTCGATGGGTTGCCAACTGGCTTACTGACAGTAGCTGACTCCAAATCAAGCTCCAGACAAGTGACAAGTGGAGTACCTCAGGGTTCAGTCCGAGGACCACTCTTGTTTGGCATCTATTTCTCTGAAGTACAGGCCAATACTAAGGGACTCTGGCTAACAAAGTTCACAGATGACTGCAAACTGGGAGCCATTACTTGAATCTCCAAATTATGTGGATACTCTACAAAAGGTCCTTACAGAAACAGATGCTTGGTGCCAGAACCATGGGCTCAAGCTCAACGCCATGAAATGCATAATTATCCCCTTTGGGAAAAAACATGTACCCGTGAATTACCACTTAGGTGGCAGTACACTAAACACCAAAAGTGTGATAAGAGACTTTGGGACATAGGTGGACAGTGGTCTCACCTTTGATAACCACATCGCCACAACAACCAGGAAATCCTTCTATGTGGCACGCTTCATCACTAAGAGCTTTTCATCCAGAAAAAAGGAGGTCATTGTCCCACTGTACTCATCCCTCATTAGACCCATTATAGAATACAATGCCCCATTTGGTATGTACCTCTCAAGACACCTGCAACAATTGGAAAGGCTGCAGAAATACCTCACTAAAAGAATCACAGGCCTAAAGCAGATGCCCTATGCTGACTGCCTTAAAAGACTCCAGCTATACTCTGTCGCATATCGTCTACTCAGAGGCAATCTCTGCTTAACATACAAGGACATGTCAAACCCAGAGCTGTTCGACATGCTACACTTAAAGAAATCCCAATCCCTCATAGCCACATGCTCCAGGGATCTAAACCTTGTCATCACAATAAACAAAACATGCTGGAGGGATAGGTTCCTGACCCAGAGACTCCCCAGACTCTGGAATAGACTGCCCATACATGTCAAGCAGAGTGCCTCTTTGGCCTTCTTCAAAAGGAACCCTGATGATTGGATGGGAGAAAGGAAATTCACTCTGGGAATCAGTCGCCCTGCTAGACAGGGGTCCAGGAAGTAAATAGTGTGGGAAGAAATAGCCAGGGAATTGTTATGGCTAGGCTTGTATATCCCCTAGGGCTGATAGCCTAGTACCTACCTATGAACCTATGAATGATGAATGAATCTCATGCAGCAGATAGTCTATAAAATAAAAGATAAGCAATGCTAAGCACTGCACAGCTCTGCTTACCAGGTGTAAGCATTGTGTAAATATGACTGCTAAGCAATGAGTAGCCCAGCTAAGTGGATTTGCCCATTGGTAAGCAATGATGAGCCTGCCCCTTTAAACACTGCCAACCATTAGCTAAGCAGGTTTGCCCGCAGCTTAGCTCAGCATATTCAAAACCATCCAATCATGGCAAAGTGTGGGATATCGGCCTTATTTAAAATCTGCAGGTGGGAATATAGCTCATAACTGGTTGCAGATTCCCACTGTAGGCAGTATGGCAGGAGTTGGTGAGGGCATGTGCTTCCAAGTGCAACACTGGGAGATACAGGAGTCCAAGATCATGGTAGGACTCCGGGTAAATAACCATGATGAGAGACTGCTGCAGGGCCAGTACCAGGGCTCCCAATATAAAGTTGAAGCCTGGGACCATCCCGCCCATGATCTCACCAGTGCCACTGGTATCCCTCAGACTGTTGAGCAGGTCTGGCACCGCTATGCTGACTTGAAGCAGAGAAAGATGTAGGTCTTGGACCAGTGGGTCCAAGAAGCAAGGCAGAGGGGTGATGTCCTAGCAGTGTGTTAGTATTCATATCAATAACTTTTTACTAAAGTCCAGCCTGTGAATGTGATGGATAGGTATGTCTAAATATTTCTCTATTCTCTTTACAGCTATGGCTGAGTGGACTGTGAATCAGGCCAGCAGGTTGCAAAGGCTGCGTCGTAAGGCTGATGAGTAACAATCCTGCTTGTAGTAGTCATACCAAATAAATATAAAGTAGTAGAAAGTCACCTGGCAGTATAAAAACTGTGTATGGGTCGTACTGAATAAACCAGACAATATGACAGTAATAGTCCCATATACCTGGCAATAACATTCTAAATCCTGGACTGGTTGTGTTTACTCTGGTATTGTATGCCATTTAGTGTTGCAGTCTCTGAATAGTAATGTGTTAACCACTGATACCCACACTGTGCTACATAAAAAATATGCCTAGGAATGTCTGTATAAGACTGCTGTACAAGGTCTGATTGAACAACCAAGAGAGACTTAGACATAAAACACTGAAAGAACAGACATCAGTTTCTAAATAGCTTACTCTGATGAAACTCAAATTGTTGTATTTTTGTAATTACACTGGATTATAGAGCAAGCAGCAAATCATCTACCAGAGTTGAATACATGTATACCTTTAAGACCTGCCATTAGGAAAAGGAAGGCAGTGAGATGATTGCGTTTTTAAATGTATTTAAATAGATTTCATGAATGCTGTTTCACTGTTTGATGAAGGGTTATCCCAAAAGCGCTCACAGTTTTAACACCATTTTACCTATTTTTATGGAATAAAAGTTTGCATAGCCTGTTTGGGCTCTACTGTTTTCTTAGAATTGTAGTCACTAAATAATGACATACATTTGATTTTCAGACCTCAAATCCTTCAGAAAAGGTATATTAAAACAAATCCTGTTACTCTAGCAACTCTCCAAGTTTATAAGAGCAATATTCAAAATATGTCCCTATTTGTACCCCCATGTTGTTAAGCTTTGTCCAGATGTTGTGCATTAAGAGATTGAGAAGTATGTGCATAATTACAACTAGGAATCTAGGAATATGTGTAGAAACAGTCAGGTAGTGTTAACAAACATTCCCTCCACAGGTCTACCAGGTAAGAGAAGTAGAATTTAGCTATAAGACAGTTGAAGTATACACTGTGTACAAACATACCACTGCCCAAACTAAGGCCATAGGGTATTGCAGTAATACCTGCAGATCAATAATAATTAAAGTTGTGAGAACTGCAAGGATATATAAGTTGTTAACTGACATCTCTCTCTCCTCCAACATATCTGCAACAATAATCTAAAAACACAAATCAATGGGTATGTTTACACCAAACCTACTGTTGGGACATATGTCCTATTGTTCAATAAAAATTGAAATGTGTTTCTATTAATGTTCCATGTTGAAATACTATCATTGGTGGCCTGTTGCTATCACTGCAAACTGCATGCTGTTGTAATGACCACTGTGGTTCCATATATGCATGTGTGCTGTTTGCTATGCAACTGTTCCAAATCTGGTGTTTTGGGTTAATGGGAATATCTATGCATGCTGTTATAACTATTCCTGGATTGTGTTGACTATTACTAACCCACATATGTTCTATAACTGCAACACCATAGCATGTTTGGGAAGGCCAGTCCCAGCAGACCCACCTCTCTCACCTCATCTGGCCATGGCACCAGTCCCCAGCACATCTGGGACCCACCCTGGGACCTCCTCATCCGTTGGTCCTGCACCACCTTCGGGTGGAACCACCTCAGGGGATGGGGCTCATCCCCCCAGGGAGTGGGCGGACAGGATCCTGTCACAGGAAATCAGGTCCAGGTTCTGGTGCACAGGGAGCTCCGCAGAGAATTGGGAGATCTGTTGTACCAGCTTGAGAGCCGCATGGCACAATTAGATGGTCAGACTGCCCCTCCCGCTCAACCCTCAGCACAGCCACTTTCAGGGCCGTGAAGGTGCAGTGGTGACTGCCCATGGGTGGGGACCTCAATCCCACTGTTTCCATTTGGGGGCTCATGGGCTTCTGATTTCCAAACACCCCTCCCCATCCAAGGTGTTTACCATGCAAGTGTCATATACCACCCCTGTATGGTGTCTTGTCTGTCTTGTCTGTCTTCTGACCCAGCCTACCTCTCCAAATATACCTACTATCCTTCCGCAACATCCCACTCTCACCTTAAAAAAGGGCAAACTGTTTTCAAAAAAAAAATTGCCACATACATAACTGTCCTTTTCTCACACATGTCCACTGTACATGTAATCTGGTCTAATTGACTTCACAACACATTATTGCTGACCTCACCCCTCTCTCAGGTGTTTGAGTGTTCAAATATACCTCCAAATTCAGTATATATGCACAGTTGTTGCTGTAGAAGAAATGGACAACTATGGGCCTTCCCTACACCCATCCTGCATATCGCCAGCTGCTTTCGCTATTGTCTTTCCCTCTTTGTGCCCCCCTTTTCACCACTTTCCTATCACCCTTTTTTTTCTTTTCTTTTAAAGAAATTATCACAGGGGTAAGTGGGAATAAGCACTTTTAAGCAGTAGTAAGCTGGATTAAGCCTGTTTGCACGGCACTAAGCAATGCCTACACAGAATAAGCAATTTTCTAGCTAACTGTCTGTAAACATATTTAACCAGCAGTTACCATTACCTACTATTGCGCAAGCAGGCTTAATCCCACTTACTACTGCTTAAAAGTGCATACTCCCACTTACCCCCACCCCCAATAGCTTACAGTAGGGACATGTCTGAAACATTACCCTTATACAGTGGCTACAAAAGTATATGCACCACTCTTACAATGGCAACTGTTCTTGATCTAAACAACTGCAAATCACAATACCACATTCCACATCTTTTACAACCTGTAATGCAATCCTAACATGAGCAATGAATGTGTAATATGGAATGCTATGTTAGGACAACAAATATGGGGACTACATACCTTAACAAACACTGGAAGCATATGTGTGCACACACTCCAAATAATATATTATGGAAGCAGCTTGTGAGGTACTGACAGCATTCACTCGTCTTGAGTACACACCTTCCATCAAGGACAGAGCCTCAGTGTCACACCAAGTGATTGTCTTCTGTCCAAGAATTATGTTCATGACATTTGCCCACTCACCTGCAACAGAGGCAGCTGTGGCTTGCATACATCTTACAAACCATGAAATGGATCCCGTATCTGAAAGGTTGCACTCAGGAGTCTGAGAATTAGCCTTATCTCACCATTGCATATACCATGGCAAGCAGTGCAGATACTCATGTATGTGTGTATGAAGTATGGGACAACATTAATGTAGAAAATACATAGATGTCCATCCGAGACAGATGACAACACATAGGTTCATAGATTCATAGGTGTGTACAAGGTTAATGGCCCTGGGGCCTTTACAAGCCTAGCCATAGGATTACCCTGGCATAGTGCCACCCAACCTTAGTTCCCAGTGCGTCTGTTGAGTAGAGCCACTGGTGTTATCCCCATGGTAAATTTTCTGTTTCCCATCCACTCATCAAGATTTTTCTTGAAGAGGGTCAGTGAGGTGCTGTGCTTGACATGTATGGAAAGTCTGTTCCATAGCATGGGCAGTCTCTGGGTTATGAACCTGTTCATCCAGCATGTTCTGTTAATTGTGGTAATGAGGTTGAGGTCTCTGGAATGTGTGGTGCACAGGGATTGGGATTTCTTTAGATGTAGCATTTCTAACAGAGCTGGGTCAGACATGGCTTTGTAAGTCAAGCAGGGATCCCCTCTAATTAGGTGATATGAGATAGAGAATAGTTGGAGTTTTTTGAGTATGTCCATATAGGACAAGTGTTTAAGGCCTAGGATCCTCTTTGTGAGGTACTTTTGCAGGCTCTCCAGTTGTTGCAGGTGTCTAGTGAGGTACATGTCAAATGGGGCATTGTACTTGATGACTGGCCTAATGAGGGAAGAGTAGGGGGAGCAATAACCTATTTCTTCCTGGCTGCAAAACTCTTAGTAATGAGATGTGCCACATAGAAGGACTTCCTGACCACAGTGGCAATGTGGTGATCAAAAAAGAGGTTGCTGTCAACCTGTGTTCCCAGATCTCTTATAACACCTTCTGTGTTCAGTGGACTACCATCAATGCGGTAATTCATGGGAACTGGGTTTTTCCCAAAGAGGATGACGACACATTTTTTGGCATTGAGCTTAAGGCCATGGTTCTGACACCAGTCGTTGGTCACAGTGAGGCCATTCTGTAGGATGTCAACATCACTTGGTGAGCTAATAATAGCTACTAAAAAACAGGTAAGCCAGTGAATAAGTGGAGAAATATGAAACAGCAACACTAAGCAAGAAAAAAAGTAGTACTCCACACCGTCAAACAGGCTTTAATAAATCGACAAGCTTTCAGATATAAACTATCCTTCGTCAGTGTCTTACATACGATTATAAAACAGCACTTTTTAAAACTCACATTAATCACATCACATGACACAGCAACCTATCAGCAACAGTATTCAAAACACCAATTAAGCCCTTAAAATCACAGTAGCAGCAACATATACATAAACAATACAAATTCACTTTTTCTTCACTTTTTGTTGTTTCATTTTCAAAACTGGTTTAAGTGTAACCTGCTTATTCAATCCTGGATATTTGTCCATTTCTAATCGAACAATCCACTCATATTCCTTCATATCTACAAAACGTATCAGATCACCACGCCTAGCATTTGGATAGACAATCTGCATAACTCTAAAGCTAAACTGATGAGTATCATTAGCAGTAAACCACCAAAAAAGTCCAGAACACTTGATATAACAATACCACAGAAGAATGACTCCAATGCACGTCTGGATAAATATTTAATCCACTTAAGGTCTTAAACAAAATACAAATGAATAATATAATCTCTAGCGCCTCGGCAAAACTTGCCTTTACAGAGTAAAACTTCAGCAATACCTAGCACCTAACCTTAAATACATTTAACAAGACACTCCCATTGAATCAATTAAACAATTAAACAATTAAATTCATCACATTAAACATACTTTGAAAAGCTAAATGCATATATATTTAAAAAAAACATAATATACATTTTATAAGAATAAAAATAAACTTATTAAATTTATAATAAACTTTTCCAAGAACAGTCATGGTTAAGACCATTAGGACTTAATGTATTAAATTTTTATATAAGGCATAATTCCTTTCTCCCTAATATTTGTTTTATATGCTGTTCACTAGAATAACATTCATTGTAAACATTGTCCAATACTGTAACTTTTAAATTATCAGGTTTACCATTATGATATTTATAAAAATGTGTAGCTAAAGGGCTGCTTTCTTTCTGATTTTTTATGTCTCTGACATGTTCTTTTATCCTACAAGACAAGGTTCTTTTTGTTTCTCCAATATAAAACTTCCCACAAGGACATTCTATACCATAAATAACCTGTAATGACTTACAATTAAAAACACCCTTAGTTTCAAACAAAATTCCATTAATAGTTTTAAACTGTGGAACTACATACCTACAAATAGTGCACTTCCCACACTTTTTTGTACCCTGATATTTCACTTGTTTATACATCTGCATATTAGGTAACTTAAAATGACTATGTACTATAAAATCCTGGATATTTCTACCTCTTTTATATGAAAAGCTAATTATATTATTTTTTAAAAAATCCATTTCTTTCTTAAGTAAATTCCAACTAAAAATTACTTGTCGCTTAACATGTTCAGACAATAAAGAAAAAGTTGAAACAAAATATATAATATCCTCAAGTTCTCTATTTTTGCTACAATATCTGTCACTATTATTTTTGCCTTTGTTTCTAACTCTTTTCAAGCTATATTTTAAGTCACTCTCACAATATCCTCTAATTTTAAATTTGTTATAACTTAATAAATATTCTTTCTCCTTTATATTTGGGTTACTACATAATCTCTTCACCCTATAAAATTCTGTATAAGGGATAGACTGTATAACATGTGGTGGGTGATAACTTGTACCATACAACACTGAACCAGAACCCTGAAATTTCCTATGTAGTTGATATTCTATTAGTACATTATTATAACCTTTCAGGGTGATGTCTAAATAATGGACTGTACTACCAATTTGTAGTCCATCAAATTTTATATTCATTCTATTATTCTGTATTTCTTCCAAAAACTGTTTAACATTTTCTTGGCCTCCTTTGCATATAAACAACAAATCATCAATATAACTGAAATATCTGCAAACATATTTCTCATAAAATGGGTTAGTGTATATATACTCCTTCTCAAATAAACCCATGAAAATGTTTGCATAGCTGGGGGCAAAAGCCGCCCCCATTGCTGTGCCTTGTTTTTGCTTATAAATATCTCCGTTAAATTCAAATATATTATTGTTCAAACACATATATAACAATTCCAATATGTATTTCGTAACTAAAGTACCACCCATAAAATGCTTAATAGCAAATAATCCATCCACATGTTTTATACTTGTATATAAGCTTACTACGTCTATTACAACAAAATACCTATTTTCTTCCCATACTATATTTTTAATAAAATCAATGAGAGCAAACACATCTTTAGTGTAAGAAGATAACTTACATACATACGGAACTAGATATGTACGTAGAAAAATAGAGACATTATGTAAAAAACTATTAGTAGCTGAAACTATGGGACGTCCAGGAGGTGGAAACTCATTTTTATGTAACTTGGGTAAACAATAAAAACATGGCATTCTAGGATTATTAAGATTAAATTTTTCTTTTACGTCCTTGTAAGAGAAATATTGCAACCTATAGCCTTTATCTATAATATACTCATACTTTCTTTGTGCTTCTACATACTCAGACAATGCAATCATTTCATATACCTCATCTTTCCTTAAATGTGCATAGCACATGTCCATGTATTGAACAACATTTAATACCGCGAACTTTCCCCCCTTATCTGAAGGTTTGAACACCATATTGCAATCTTGTCCTAACTTAATAAGGCTGTTCCATTCTTCCTTCGTTAAATTATACTCAATTTGTCTTTTATTTTGTTTAAAATGATAAAAATCAGCCTCTATATTATGTATTAAAGATTTATATAAGTATTTAATACCATCATTACGGTATGGAGGTATAAAGGTACTTTTCACTGTAACTTTACTAGTATCTAATTCATAACATTCCATACTATTTAATTCCGAATCACAAGAATAAAATTCATCATCTGTATTAATTATACTTAAATCTACATGTTCATTTTCCCCATTCTCATTATTCCCATTTTTGTCATTTTTAAAGAAATCCATAAGATGTAATTTTCGTGTAAAATTGTATATGTCAGCTTTTAACATATGGATTCTAGGAAGCACAGTGGGGACAAATTTTAACCCCTTATTTAATACATTTAAATCGTTCTGTGTTAATTCCAAACCAGATAAATTGACTACATACTCACAGTTCGATTGATGTTCTATTTCAGGGTTAAAATTAGTACCATTTTCCCCTTTTATGAAAACGCTGGTTCCCATACCCTCCCCTCTGTGGTCCCTGTCCATTCCAACTCTGTTTCCGACTGGAACGGTTATTTTCAAATGACTCTAGTCCCTTGCTGTTTCCAGGGTTGGGAAGAGCCGGGAACTCTTCACTATCAGAATCGTCTTCAGTGTGCGATAAACCACTTTCCCCTGAGACTCGTCCTTTTCCTTCTTCACCACCATTTTTCTGAACTCGTTCAAACTGCACACGCTTCCGGTTCGTCTTAGGATTGTTGGTCAATAGAAACGCCCTCTTGCTGTCGTAATCACGCAAATCTCTGTGTAGTTTATTCTTTTTACGCTCTATTAAATCAGATTCATATTCTAATAATTGCTGGTTGGTTTGCACTAAAAATTGTTGCAAATCATCACTCTTGATCTTATTGCAAATATCTACACATAGATTTTTAATTTCTTCTCTCAGTTTATGTTTTTTTAAAATGTCTCTTTCTATTAGTATACGGACCCAATCTTTACTGCAACGATGAGCTGCTTGTATCCATCTCTCATGAAACTGCTTGTCTTCAGCATTCATGAGATCAAACGGGGTAGATGGATTTTTCACAGTACGTAAACCACGAGGAGTGATATCCAACTCCTCGTAACGCTGCAAACTTTGTAAATTTAAAAAAACAGACGTTTCTTTGTATAACAATTTCTCTATTTGTGCAAATAAATCCTGAATTTCAGGAGCAACTGCAGTTTCCGATTTTTTGCCAATTCTTGCAAAAGGATTTTGCTGCCACAGTTTTCTGTCCTGCTGCCATTTGTTATACAATGCTGAAGCTCTTTCAGGAACAGATGTATCTTCTCTAGCCGTCATATTGCCCATATTTACGGAACCTGCTGTTCTGTTTGAAGAAATCAGAAAGCTGTCAATAGATTTTTGCGTGTTATCCATAACTGATTCTCTGAACATTCTTGGTAACGCAGCAAAGGAGTCACTAGCCATGAAGAGATGCAGTAAACCACCAAAAAAGTCCAGAACACTTGATATAACAATACCACAGAAGAATGACTCCAATGCACGTCTGGATAAATATTTAATCCACTTAAGGTCTTAAACAAAATACAAATGAATAATATAATCTCTAGTGCTTCAGCAAAACTTGCCTTTACAGAGTAAAACTTCAGCAATACCTAGCACCTAACCTTAAATACATTTAACAAGACACTCCCATTCAATCAATTAAACAATTAAACAATTAAATTCATGAGTACCATTAGTTTCACTTATGTGTTTTGCTAGAGAATTTGTAAGTATATTCCTATGAATTTCAGACCTATGCTTTATTATCCTGTTTCTTAGCCTTTTAACCAACTTTCCAACATAAAACCCCAAACATTTATTACATGCAGCAAGGTAAATAATAGCTGATGTATCACATGTAGCAGTGTAGTGAAAAACAAATTTTCTTCCACTCATAGGATGCACAAACTCCACTGACTGATTTATACTGGAGCAACAAGAACAGTTATGACAAGGAATAGTACCCTTTTTCTTAAAATCAGGGACAGTATTATTATTATTCAAAGAAAAATCCTTGTAACATAAAAGTTCCTTCAAGTTGTTACAATTTCAATAGGTAAACATAGGTCTCTCCGAAAGCCAATTTTCTGGTATGTCCTTTAAAGTGCACCAATTGCTCTTAATAACATTCTCTATTACCTTACTAGCCCTACTATGGGTCATAAGGTAAGGAGTGGATGGAGGATGGAACCAATATCAGTATACTTACAGGACATTTTGAAGGGCTACTTGAAATTTATACCAAGTTACAATAAGGATACAGGTGATTATCTAACTCAACTATATAACTGGTATAGTGGCCATACCCATGATTCGTTCCTTTTGGTAATGCTTGATGTAAAATCCCTTTTTACTGTAATACCCAATGCTTATGGAATTGATTTTGTAAGGGAAATACTACAGGAATATGGAAATGTCTCTAATGGATATACTGAGACCATATGTGAATTATTGGATTTGGTACTGGAGAATAATATCTTTGCATTCAATAAACTAGTGTATCATCAGATAACTGGAACAGCTATGGTTACAGCCATAGCCAATAAGTATGCTAATTTAACCCTTGGAGTATGGGAAAAGAAAAATGTGCAAGGAAACAAAAATCCATTTGTGTCCAACGTTTCATTTTATTAGCGTTTTGTGGATGACATTTTTCTGGTTTGGCATGGCATGGTTGAGGAATTACAGTGTTTTTATGAGTATTTGAATGCTTTCTTAAACTTGAAATAACATTCTCTGATAGCTGTTTGAATTTATTGGATGTTCAATTAAAAATAATGGAGTCTGGTTTAGAGACATGTATACATAAAAAAGATGTGCAAGTAAATAAATATCTACATAAAAAGTATGCATGCAAAAAGGACCTTTAAAAGTGTCCTTAAAAGTCAATATCTACATGCCAGTAGGCTGAATACTCAGTCAGAGGTTTGTGGGAGTCAGATGTATGAAATGACTAATAGTTTTCTTGAAAGAGGATATAATATAAGTGAAATAGAAAAAGCTAAGGGGGGTGCCTTGAGACTAAGGGACTCAAAAGCTAAACCCTATTTTTCTCATTCGATGACTAATGTCTGTACTAATGTAAGTATGGCTCAGACACAAACTCTAAGATAGCTTAAGACCTATAGTAGGGCTAGTAAGGTAATAGAAAATGTTATTAAGAGCAATTGGGGCATTTTAAAAGCCATACCAGGCCATGAAAATTGGCTTTCCGAGAGACCTATGTTTCCCTATCGAAATTGTAACAACTTGAAGAAACTTTTATGTTACAAGGATTTTTCTTTGAATAATAATACTGTCCCTGTTTTTAAGAAAAAGGGTACTTTTCCTTGTTCCAACTGCTCTTGTTGTGCCAGTATAAATCAGTCAGTGGTTTGTGCATCCTGTGAGTGGTAGAAAATTTGGTTTTCACTATACTGCTACATTTATTTATTTATTTATTCCAGTTTGGTGACCTGGGAGGTCCACTGGGCTCGAGAGCCCGTTTTCAGTGGAGGCCTGGGGAGAAAAGCTCCACAATGCAAAGTTACATCACATAATGAATTACAAAGAAAAATATTTGCATTACAATCAATAGGTAGTATTACAAAAACAACAGTTAGAATTGCAGTCAAACAGGTATCATTCACTAAAGCAACTAAGATATTAAGGAATTGTCCAGGAGGATGGGAGGCATAGAGCATAATGGCTGGATGTTGATATTAGTTACATGTATAATTTAGGTCTATGAGAGAAATTAGAAAGGTATGAAGGTTATCCAGAAGAGAAGGAGGAGGGGAGCTTAGGAGGTATGGAATGAAGAGTGCAGTTACATTTTCTGTGAAGAAACAGGTAGGAATGAAGTTGTGTTTTGAAGGTGTTTAGGTTGTCAGAGGTCCTCACTGTAGAGGGCAGGGCATTTTATTTGTTAGCTAGGGAAAAGGAGAGTAGAAGCTGACCAGCTGGGCGCTTGGGTTTGTGGATGGTAATAAGGTTTTGGTGAGTAGATCTAAGGGGTTTAAGGGGGGTATATGGTTGTAGAATATTAGATAGTGTGGGGCAGCTAGTGGGTTGAAGTAATAATTTGTGGGCTAAGACAATTAGGAGGAAGTCAAGTTGATTGGGGAGTTCAAGCCAATTTAAAGTTTGTAGGGAGGTGCAGTGATGAGAGAAGGATTTTGCCTTGGTTGCGAATCTGTAGATTTTATTATAGCATACTTCCAGTTTGGAGGTGAGGGTGGAAGATAGATTAGTAAGCAGAGGAGCACCATACAAAAGAGATGGGAGGAGATAGGTGGTGGCCAAAGTATGTCTAGTAGAGGGAGAGAGGAAGTGGTTGTTTCTGTACAGTAGGCCGCGTTTTATGTGGGTCTTCTTGATGTTAAGTTTGATGTGGGTATTGAATTTTAAGTGTTCATCAATGGTGACCCCCAGGAGTTTGGCAGAGGGAACGATGTTAATGATGGTGTTGTTAAGGGCTGGTGATTTGAAATGAGTTTTTATCAGTGGGAGTGAATTTAGGGGGAGTGAATAGAAGAATCTTAGTTTTGTTAGCGTTAAGTGAGAGGTGGTGTTGGTGCATCCATTTTCCAGTGGTTGAGAAGGCAGTTTGAGTTAAAGACTGGAGTTCTGTTAGCTTGGAGGCACAGCAGATCAAAGTAGAATCATCTGTGTATTGGACAATTTTGGTATTAGGAATGGTTTTGTGGAAATCATTAATGAAGATGTTAAATAGCAAAGGGCCAAGTATGGAACCTTGGGGTACTCTTGTGGTGGTGGGAAGGAAAGTAGAGGAGGCTTGGTCCCATTTCATGGCTTGGACCTGTCTGAAAGATAGCTGGAGAACTAGGAAAGAGTTTTTAGGGAGATGTTGAGGTTAGATAGATGGTTTAGTAGATGGGTGTGGGAGATGGTATCGAAAGCTTTAGATAAATCTAGCAGAACAGACAAAAGTATGCTACCAGAATCTCAAGCTGAATTGACAGAGTGTAAAAAGGAGTGAAGGGCTGTGTTGGTACTGTGTCCATGGCGGAAGCCGTGTTGGGTAGAAGATAGCAGCTGATGTTCGGTCAGGAATGGCATGAGCTGCAGGTGTATGCATTTTTCAAGAAGTTTAGAGATGGGTGAGAGGATAGATATAGGGCAGAAGTTGGAGAAGTTACAGTTTTTGCAACCCTTGTGGAGTGGAGCAATAAATGCAGAATGCCATAGTTAGGGTACATAGGACTCGAGTAGTGATCTATTTATCAGGATGCTGATAGGGAGAGCAATACTGTCTGAGGCAATTTTTAAGAAGGAGGAGGGGATGTTGTTAGGGGCATTGGTGCAAGGTTTAAGTCTGGAGAGAAGTTTTTTTATAAGGTAGGTGGATACGGGTTTAAGTTCAAAAGTAAGGGGTGTGGGAAGTGAGGGGCAGGAAGCTTGGGCAGAAGGGGGTAGGGGGATGTGGTTGGGGAAGGTTTTGGTTAGCTCAGCAATAGAAGAGGTGAAGAAGGTGTTGAATAGTTTGGCAATTTCTTGGTCAGATTTTCTAGTATCAGGACAAGAGTTGTTTTTTGTACCAGGCTTGAGAGGGGAA
This sequence comes from Protopterus annectens, assembly GCF_019279795.1. Classification (NCBI taxonomy): domain Eukaryota; kingdom Metazoa; phylum Chordata; order Ceratodontiformes; family Protopteridae; genus Protopterus; species Protopterus annectens. The sequence goes on along the minus strand of NC_056737.1, from coordinate 1,232,857,845 downwards.
TTAATAGAGTTCCAGAATTGTTTGGGTTTTTTTGCATGATTTATTTGTAAATGGTTGTAGTAAGATTTTTTATCTTTAATAACTTGTTTTTTGGCTAGGTTTTGCAGCTGTTTGTATTTAAGCAAAAATACAGGCTGTTTACGATGGAGATACCTTTTCCAAGTTTTGTCTTTTTGTTGCATAATTTTCTTGGTTTCTTTGTTTAGCCAAGGGGCAGTCTTGGCTTTAACTCTTTTTGTTTGTATTGGAGCTAGGGAGTTTAGGACAGTTAGGAATGTAGAGGTGAAGAAGTCAACGGCTTCGTCTAGAGGTAGGGTTTTTAGTGGGTTCCAGTTAGTAAGCTTAATGGAGACAGAGAGGTTAGAGGGGTTAAAGTTAGTTAGGTTACGAGTGTGTAAGAGTTGGTGGGAATATGAGGAAGAGGATGTAGCTCTATGGATAAAGGAAGGGAGGTGGTCTCCTAATGGGTTGGGAGTGACACCAGATGTTGTGGTTCTGTTAGGGTGAGATACCAGGATCCAGTCTAGGATGGAGCCTGGGTGGTTGGTTTTGTTGGGCCTAGTAATGGAGGTAATGAGTTGTGTAAAGTTGAAGAGATTGATTGACATGGTGGGATTTGGGTCAATGATTTTTTGCCAGTCAGTATTTACATCTCCCATAATGTAGGTTTCAAGTTTAATATTTGAGGATGTTCAAGAAAGGATGTCTTCCAAGGTATTGGTGTTGTTACCAGGAGGAATATAAAGGGAGATGATGCAAATACTTTTATGGTAATTTAATTTTAGAATGCCAGTTACCAGTTCAGCATTATTAAAGGAAGGGATAGAATTTGGGAAGGGAGTGATGATAAGTGGTTGGAGTGGATTAGTGCTACACCACCACCTCTTTTACTTAGGCTGTCAGTAAGGAGAGATTGATATCTGGGGGGACGGATTTCTATGTTGGTCATGTGTGGTTTTAACCAGGTTTCAGAGATGGCTACTATGTCAGGGGAATTATGGTTGAGCCAGGCATGAAAGACAGCAATTTTATTAGCTAAGCTTTGGGCGTTGATGGTGAGGAATTTGAGGTATGTACTGATAGGTTTGTTGTTGGATCTAATGTTTTTTGTTTGAGAAGTGTTTGGACCGGGGTTGGTATGAATGTCGCCCGCTAAGCAGAGGTAAGAGAGAAGGTAAATATGTTTGTTAGGATTGTGTTTGGTTGGGAATGGATGGTAGGGGTGGGTTTAGGTTTGCAGAATTTAGTGGCGATTTGGAAAGTTTTAATGTTAATAGAAGGGTGGGGTGAAAGGGAGTTAAAGAGGCAGAGATATTATGGAAGTGACTTGTAAGGTGGGGGTGTGGAGGTAGAAGTGGAGGGTGTAGGTGGAGGTTGGTATAAGATGTGGCATGGTACAGAGGAACTAGAATGAGGAGTAGGAGTAATGTAGGGGTAAGGATTGTAGTAGGAAAAGAGAGCATTGTAGATGTAGTCTGATTTGAAGTGAAAAGATATTTAGGTCAGAGAGAGTTAGGTAGGGCTGGTGGGTGGGGAGGAGGAGTGCTGAATAAGGTGTGGCTGGTGGAGAGGGAGGTAGATTTGGGGGAATGTGAGGAGCAATGATGTGTGAGGATTGGGCGATGTAAGAGGGAGGGAGAATGGGATGACAATAAATGTAGGAGCACTGGGGGTGTGTGGGAATTGGGGGCAGGGTAGGGGAGCAGAGTGAGCCCGCAGGGTGAACGGAGCGGGATAGAGCAACAGGGCAGAAGTGTCCAGCTGAAAAAGTATCAGCCACTACAGGTTAGAGCAGAGGTAAGTAGGTAAAAGTACAGTAAGACTGAGTGGAAACAAATTAGAGTTTGAGCAACACAGGGGAAAAGAAAAATATATGGGGAGTTATGTACCTTAGTTAGTTAGAAAGGATGGGGAGGTTATCAAGTGTAGGGAAAGTAGAGTAAAGTTAGGGGAGGGTTGGCTTTAGAAGTATTTAGAGGTAAAGTTGGATTTAAAAAGATTAATAGAATTAGAGCAGGCAAAAGGTGGAATGGTGCTGCCACCTAGTGGAGAAAGGAGAAATGGCAGGCAGAGAAGGATAGGGAGAAAAAATAGAACAAATGGGCAAGTCTCTAAGGTAAAGAAAGATAGAAGTAAAACTAAAGAAATAAGAGGGTAAGTCTTTAATGGGATAAAATAAATGGGATACGAGGCAGGAGGTCAGCAAGTACCAGTGAGAGAGGGGAGTTTTAGCGGTCTGCAGTAGGCTGCTGCCAAAACCAGCTTCTATGTCTAAAAAACCAACGCATGAGCCACATGCTCAGGCCCCTATGCCTAAAAAACAAATGATCAAAATGACTGAGGATTTAATTACCTTGATCAGGGGTTCCCAACCCCCCCCCCCCACTAAGAAGCCTAGGCAAGGCACTGATTATGAATCTTCAGATCAGGTTTCCATTTCTTCTGATTCCTCTTCTGATCAGGAATTTTCTATTTCACCTTATGAGGAATCTGATGCAGAGAAATCCATCCCTTCTGCTTCTCCTCCTGCGGATTATTTTTTTGGAGAGACTTTGCATACTTTAAGAGAACATTTTCGCTTGGAGAGTCAGGACTTCTCAGAATCTAAAAAGAGACTTAGGGATTTTCTTCCTCTTCTATTTTTCATATTACATGATATATTATTGCATGTAATATATCAGCTATTATTTACCTTGCTACATGTAATAAGTGTTTGGGGTTTTATGTTGGAAAGTCGGTTAGAAGGCTAAGATACAGGATAATAGAGCATAGGTCTGAAATTCGTAGGAATATACTTACACATTCTCTAGCAAAACACATAAGTGAAAGTGATGATACTCATCAGTTTAGCTTTAGAGTTATGCAAATTGTCTATCCAAATGCTAGACTTGGTGATCTGATAAATTATGCAGATTTGAAAGAATATGAGTGGATTGTTCGATTAGAAGTGGACAAATATCCAGGACTGAATAAGCAGGTTACAATTAAACCAGTTTTGAAAATGAAACAACAAAAAGTAAAGAAAAAGTGAATTTGTATTGTTTATGTATATGTTGCTGCTACTGTAATTTTAAGGGCTTAATTAGTGTTTTGAATACTGTTGCTGATAGGTTGCTGCGTCATGTGATGTGATTAATATGAGTTTTAAAAAGTGCTGTTTTATAATCATTGTATGTAAGACACTGATGAAGGATAGTTTATATTTGAAAGTTTTGTCATTTTATTAAAGCTTGTTTGATGGTGTGGAGTACAACTTTTTTTCTTGCTTGAGTTAATAATAGCTCCCAACTTGCAATTGTCTGTGAACTTTGTCAACCAGAATCCCTTTATGTTGGCCTGGACTTCAGAGAAGGAGATATCAAACAGGAGAGGACCCAGGATCGAACCCTGTGGAACTCCACTCATGACTAATCGGCAGTCTGACTTGGAATCAGCTACTTTCACACTGTGGATTCTATCTGTGAGCCAGTTTGCAACCCACCTAGTGATATAGGTGTTCATGCCAAGCTTAGTGAGTTTTTGTAAGATTCCTGAGTGAAGAATGGTATCAAAAGCCTTGACCAGATCAAGGTAGGCTGTACGAACCACCTTGCCTTCATCCACAGCTCTGGTGACTGATTCAAAGAAGTCAACCAAGTTGAGTAGGCATGATCTACCCTTCACAAAAACAAACTGTGTGGGATCCAGAGTTTTGAGATTCCCTTTATGCTCGTTTATTAGGTCCATGATGATGTGTTCCATAGCTTTGCATATCAGACTCATCAGGCTAATGGGGAGATAGTTCCCAGGGCCTATAATCACTCCTCCTTTGTGGAGAGGGATGACTGTAACAGTGCGGCATTCAGCAGGGACAAAGCCTGAGGTGAACAGGGCATACAGGTGAAGTGCCAATTCACTTTGTAGTTCATGTAGAACACAACCAGGGATATTGTCAGGTCCCATAGAAGCTGTATTCTTGACCTTGGACAGTGCTGATTTAACCTGTGCTGCACTGGGTGCCAGGCAATATACTGGTAATGTTATTGGTCCTTTGGGGGGGTAAAGTTGGCACTGAATCTGTCGGCCAGTATACTGGCAATATCTGTTGACTTGGTATAGGAGGTACCATTGTACAGTAGCTCAGTGCAAATCTGGGTTTTGCTGTGGAGACTCATTACATAACTATACAAGGCCTTGTGGCTGTCTTTACTATCTGCTGCAATTCTGTTTTCATACCCAGCTTTAGAGGATTTGATGAGGGATCTCATCTTTTTGTTGAGGCAGATAAGGGAGTTTTTCCAGTCTTGGGACTTCAACTTATTCAGCATACATTTCGTCCTTCTGTTGTAGAGTTTGTTTATGGCTGGGGACCACCAGATTGGCTTCCTTTTTTCAGGGAGAGGGTCTTGGTTCTGTTGGGTATGACGAGATCCATGCATTTGTGTACATGTTCATACAGTGCATTGGTGTATGATTCTGCAGTCATACAACTATTTTCCATTTGCATAGGTGCCATGAAGTTAGCCACCTCTGTTTTTAGGATCCCAAAGTTAGCTTTGGAGAAGTTTTTCATGGTAGTTACCTTTGCTGGGGGTTGTGGGGGATGTGGATTACCAAGGTGATTGGTTTGCGGTCAGATCTAACTAGGGAGGAGCTGACTATTGGTGTAGGGCAACGGTCACCCATTTTAGTAATGACTAGGTTAAGGATGTTGCTACCTCTAATGGGGGTAAGAACGAGCTGGTCCAGGGCATTGGAATTAATGAACTCCAGGAAACATTGGGCAAGTGAATTGGTAGAGAAACCAACAAAATGGCTCAGGCTAGGTAAAGGTGCGAAATCAGCAGAACTGTACTAGGACAAAGGAAAAAAGTCTGGCCAATACTAAAACTGTTGAAACAAAACAACATTAAAGCGCAGCTGGTCTTTCCAGCCAAGATAAAAATACTTTTTGTCAATGAGATGAGAACCTTTAATGACTTAGAAGAAGCTACTATATTCATCAAAAATAACATAGTGTGTATCCCAGAAGAAATAGAATAGATGGCCCCTACTCTTAAAAGAATAAATGAAACAAATCCTTGGACTGATGCTAGAAAGAAGATTCAAAAAAATGATTCCAAGATAGCTGTCCCAAAAAAATAACTCGTACAACTACATCTCTCAAAGTAGAAACTGATATGGTACATCACTTGTCATCTGTTTTTATTAAAAAAAAGGAGGGATTCTTAGACAATTGAAAAACAGTAATGATTTATTCAGAATGTTCAAAGAGTCCAATAATTCTTCACAAACAAATGCAGGTCAAGATGGATTACTATTTACATTATATATAAGCCAAACAAAGCAACATATAATACAAACTTAGAAGATTATATTCCCTTACTTGAACCCAATGAATACTCATCTTGTTCATTTTTCATTGATTTTACTTATAATAATTTAAGTAATTAATTAACTAATTCAACAAGGTACCATTCATCAGAGTTCAGACTCAAATGTAACAATCTAACATCATATATAATAGCTTTAACAGTAGAGTGTTATGAAAAAAAATACTGTCATGGAGACTAATGCCTTCTTCAGTTAAAGTATGATTTAGAAATGTCATGCATATCCTGTTAAATAATAGTAGGAAGCTCTTATTACAAATGTCATTATTCTGTCTAAATATAGTTAATATCAATTATGGCAGGTATCACAGCTACAAGTGCTGTTTAATCAATCCTAATATGGTGTGCGTGGATGCAGCTGTGTCTGGCAGCTAGTACAAATGTCATTATTATTCTGTCTAAACATAGTTAATATCAATTATGGCAGGTATCATAGCTTCCAGTACTGTTTGATTAATCCTGATATTGTGTGCTTAGATGCAGTCATGTCTGGCAGCTAGCACAAATGTCATTATTATTCTGTCTAAACATAGTTAATATCAATTATGGCAGATATCATAGCTTTGAGTGCTGTTTGATTAAGCCTGACATTGTCTATGTGGATGCAGCTGTGTTTGGCAGCTGCTATAACTTGCCATTTTTGTCTCCAGGAAGCTGTGATCGAGGTTTGCTGATGCTTGTGCACTGGAAAGAGACATTTGGTGTTTTGGCATGGATCCAGGGGAAGGGGGTGAATAGAGCGGTGGTTTGGGATATTTTGGCAGAGAGTGATTTGTTTGTACGTCTGCTGAGTGAGAGGTGGGAGGACTGGAGGAGTGTGTTGTCTTTTGTTGTGGCGGCTTGTTGGGAGGTTTTTTTTTTTATCTGTTTGCTCTCTGTTCTTTTCCTGGCTGCTGCCTCGTTGAAAGGGAAGGAATTTAGGCTTGAAGTTGCAGTGAAGTGAAGCTTTGCTTCAGGTGCTTCACGAGTTTTTGGTATGCAGTACACAGACACACTAACAGAAACAGATGGGAATGGAAACAGAGTGACAATAATGCTTAATGGCTCTGAGGAGCCTCTGAGATGATTCTTGGCAATAAACATTTTGGTTTAAAAAATAAATATATAAATATATATATATATATATATATATATATATATATATATATATATATATATATATATATATATATATATATATATAAAATAAAAGGGCTATTTTAAACCACATCTTCACATATTGATGGTCTCCCAACACTTTGTTTAGCTCAGTAAGTTGACTCTTGCTAAAAACAATATATATATATATATATATATATATATATATATATATATATATATATATATATATATATATATAGATTCCTATTACAAGAACAAAAGTTCACAACTTCGAACTTGTAATAGGAAGCCTCACTTACGCGAAAGTTCACTTTAACGAAAGTGAACTTCCGCGAAAGTGCACTTCACCGAAAGTACTGCAGCACAGTGGAGGACATCAAAAAACAAGCTATGTCCTCCACTATGTTGCGATACTCACGGACCTTAGGGTTAGGGCACAGGTTAGGGTAAGGGGATAGTTAGTAAAGCTATCCCCTTACCCTATCCCATGCCCTAACCCTAAGGTTTGTGACTATCGCACCATAGTGGAGGACATTGCTATGTCCTTCACTGTGCTGTAGTCATCACAGACCTTAGGGTTAGGGCACGGGTCATATTAAGGGGATAGCCCATTACCATGACCCATGCCCTAACCCTAAGGTCCATGAGTACTGCACAAAAGTTCAGTACAATGCCCGTTCATTGTACTGAACTTCACGTAAGTGCACTTTCGCTGCAGTGTGCATTTCATTCACTTTTTCGAAGTAGTGAACCTCCGATCTAGTGTATGGAATCCATATATATATATATAAGCCCAATTTTATATTTAAAATGTATTTTGGTCCAAACACATTAAGGACTTATATAAGAGTGGAAGTCTGAGTTATTGTGAAAGAATAAGATCACTTGGTCTTGTGCAACACCCTTCGCAATGGTCTGGGAGGTGAGCTTGCTCGGACGTGTTGAACATATGGGAATGGCTGATTATTGGGGTGTTTGGGGTTGCCGGGAAGTGCTAGAGATTCATCATATTTCCCTTTTGGAAGTATATGTGGGAATGGAAGGTATGTTGAGTGTTTTACTGGCAGAGTGGCCACTGCATGAAACAAGCTGGTAAAATGGAACAGGACAAATATTGGTTTGGATATTTCAAGAACAGATTGGAAACAGCACATGAACTAGTGAATTGTATACTGGCAAAACTGGATGGCCATTGTTGCCCGTGCTTGAAGTACTGATATGTGTGTATGTAAGGATGGAAATACACTTATAACAAATAAGAAACTAGAAGGGTCTCATAATTTAAAGTCTATAGAGTGTATAAACATGCTTGGAAGGAGCTAATAATAAGAATAAACATTACAGCTTGTGGTCTCTCAAATAACTAAGTGACAGCCAAAAAAAAAAAAAAAACACACCAATAGTTATGTAATGTATGATTTTAGTAAATCAGGACATAAGATATATAATTGTCATATAAGATGATGCAGTCTGTGGAATTTAGATAGTAAAGACAGGATTTAATAGCATGGGCTTGTGTATAATATCACTAATATCCTAACTTGTCATAAATGACATAGACTACATTGAACATCAAGCGGAAGCATGATGATTATCTTATATAAATAAATATGCATAACAAGTTATGTAATTGCTTTAACTAGAATTGTATTTTTTGTAGCCTATCTTGACCATCCATATATAATACTTAAGTGGTTACCAAGATAACTAATGTTTTATACATGACATCAAATGGACAAAGTTGTTCAAGAGAAACAATAGAAGCCTTAACTAGGAATGTCTCAGACTGTAACAGTCATATTCTGAACAAATAGTATTAAAATGGACAATAGACACTCAGTTTAATAACATGGGCTTGAGTATAATAACACTACTGTTTTAACTTGTCATAAATGACATACACTATATTAAGCATCAAGGAGAAGCATGACGATTTTCTCATATAAGTAAATGAGCATAACAAGGCATATAAATGCATTAACTTGAATTGTGGTTTTGTAACACATCTTGACCATACATAATACTTAAGCTGTTATCAAGATAACTGTTTTATACATGACATCAAACTGACAAAGTTGTTCAAGGGAAAAAAAGGAAGCCTGAACTAGGAATGTCACAGAATGTAACAATCACATTCTGAACAAATAGTATTAAATTGAGAATATTCACTCTGACAATTTATGAGTATGGAAAGGGAACTTTTAATCATTAATCACAATAATCACACACAAGCATCCTCCAAAAGGGCCTCATAGAAACAGACAACTGGTGCCAGAGCCATGGCCTCAAGCTAAATGCCAAAAAGTGTATAGTCATCCCTTTTGGCAAAAACAAAGTGCCCACAAATTACCACATAGGTGGTAATCCATTAAGTACAGAAGAAGTAATTAGGGACCCAAGTTGATAGCAATCTCTCATTTGACAACCACGTGGCCAAAGTGGTTAGAAAAACATTTCATATAGCCCACCTAATCATGAAGGGATTCACATCTAGATCAGGGGAGGTCATCGTGCCTCTTTACTCATCCCTCATCAGGCCCATAATTGAGTACAATGCCCCTTTTGGGATGTACCTTACCAGACACCTGCAGCAACTGGAAAGACCCCAAAACTACCTCACCAAGAGGATCAAAGGGCTCAAACAGATGCCATATGCTGCCCCATTAAAGAAACTCCAGCTCTACTCAGTGGCATACCGCCTGCTCAGAGGCGATCTGTGCCTGACGTATAAAGCCATGTACAACCCGGAATTAATGGACATGCTGCACCTCAGAAAATCCAAATCCCATCAAGCTACGCGCTCGAGAGACTTGAACCTCAGCACTGAAATAAATAGGACATGCTGGAGGGACAGATTCATAACCCAGAGGCACCCTTCACTCTGGAATAAAATCCCAGTCCAGGTTAGGCAGAGTCCCTCATTGACTCTCTTCAAGAGGAATCTTGATGAGTGGATGGGAGATCGTAGGTTTACCCTGGGTATCACTTCTGTGTCACTGTTAGACAGAGGCACAGTATACTAACCTCGAAAAAGGGCATAGCAAAATTAATTTAAAATGGGTGGTGAAAGCCAAACACACTCTGGCTAGGCTTATAAATGCCCTAGGGCAGATAGCCTAGTATGAACCTATGAACCTATAAGTGAATTTGTTGTTTTTAACCTATAATTTCACTCATTTTATAATAATGACAGATATGAAAATCCTTATGTGTAGGAAATAGAAAAACTTTTCTTACACTGTTTAAGGATACCGATGGAAGAATGAATTAAAAAAAGGTGAAACCTCCGGTAATCCACCACAGCAAAATTCCAGAGAAATATAAAGATAAAATCAATGATATTTATTCCACATAAAAGAGCAGCAGTAAAAATAATAAAACTCAGTCCTTTACAGTCCGATAAGCGCTTTCGGCAATACGCCTTCTTCAGATCGTAAAACTAGGACTGTTATTCTTACTTTTAAAAAGAAGTACAACCAATAGGTTTCTAACTTCCAAGGAGCTATTTACATCTAACCAATCATGCGTGTTAACAACTTTAGTATGATAGATTCAGTTGTGAATTCCATCAAATCAAAAGTCACAAAAAGAGACCAATCATTTTCTAGCGAAAGAGCAGACTTTCTCTTTTGATCTATCATGTCCCTTCATAATAATGCAAACGCAATCCTGCATTGAGACGGGATGGTCTTACAATGTATAATTTATCGCTGCTACTGACCAATCACAAATTCATAAAATAGCATATATATTCATACCACCAGTCCCATCCTTTCTAATTTACATACTGATGAACCAATCCAATTTTTTGTAAAATGGCAAACCTCCCTAGCTTGCCAGTCAATTCACTTCATGCAGATAAGGTGTCTGGCAAGGCAAATAAGTCTTTTCATACATTCCTTCCTTCACATATAGTGAACCACTCGGTTCATTTGGGGCCGAAAGAAAATATAGGTAACAGCGTGTATCAACCTTTGTATTGGTAATATGTTTCTTACTTTCATATAATGCATACCGCATATGTAGATTGCAAGGAATATTTTGCCTGCAACCAGGCTCTGAGTTTTAACATAACAAATTCTGTCCTGTTTACAGTGAAAACAGGCAACATAGACAGCCAGTCATCTCCTTTGTAAGTGCATACAGGCACTCATTCCGCCAATCACGTAGGTTCTATTCACAAAATCAAAGTGCTTCCTTAAAGGTTAATATACGTTGTTACACATATTTTTAATTAGCCCCAAATGAGTTGAGTGATCCACTCTATGGGAAGAAAGGAACATCATAGTTTATGAGAAGACTACCTGCCTCATCAGATACCTTGTTTGCATGAAGTGGATTGATTGGCAGGCTAAGGAGGTTTGCCACCTTAAAAAAAATTGGATTGGTTCTAGTATGTAAATTAGAAAGGATGGGACTGGTGGAATGAATGGTCATGCTATTCTTTGAATTTGCGATTGGTCAGTATGAAAATGCTTGTCTTCTATAAAGGTGATGATTGGTTCTTGTCCTTGTTCTGGACCTATTGAAAAACATGACATCATTTGTCTTGGCATGTTTGGCAGCTTAAGGAAGTACTTTGATTTTGTGAATAGAACCTATGTGATTGGTGGAGTGAGTGTTTGTATGCACTTACAAAGGAGATGACTGCTGTCTATGTTGCCTGTTTTTGCTGTAAATAGGACATAATTTGTCATGTTAAAACTGAGAGCCAGGTTGCAAGCAAAATATTCTTTGCGATCTACATATGCGGTACGCATTATATGAAAGTAAGAAACATATTAAAATGCAAAGGTTGATACACGCTGTTACCTATATTTGCTTTTAGCTCCAAATGAGCCGAGTGGTTCACTTTACGTGAAGGAAGGAATGTATGAAAAGACTTACTTGCCTTGTCAGACACTTTATTTGCATGAAGTGAATTGATTGGCAAGCTAGGGAGGTTTGCCGTTTTACAAAAAATTGGATTGGTTCATCAGTTTGTAAATTAGAAAGGATGGGACTGGTGGTATGAATATATATATGCTATTTTATGAATTTGTGATTGGTCAGTAGCAGCGATAAATTATACATTGTAAGACCATCCCGTCTCAATGCAGGATTGCGTTTGCATTATTATGAAGGGACATTATAGGTCGAAAGAGAAAGTCTGCTCTTTCGCTAGAAAATGATTGGTCTCTTTTTGTGACATTTGATTTGATGGAATTCACAACTGAATCTATCATACTAAAGTTGTTAACACGCATGATTGGTTAGATGTAAATAGCTCCTTGGAAGTTAGAAACCTGTTGGTTGTACTTCTTTTTAAAAGTAAGAATAACAGTCCTAGTTTTACGATCTGAAGAAGGCATATTCCCAAAAGTGCTTATTGGACTGTAAAGAACTGAGTTTTATTATTTTTACTGCTGCTCTCTCTTTTTTTGTGGGATAAATATCATTGATTTTATCTTTATATTTCTCTGGAATTTTGCTGTGGTGGGTTAATGGAGGTTTCCCCCTTTTTTGAATTCATTGTTCCATCGGTATCCTTAAACAGTGTAAGAAAAGTTTTTTCTATTTTATTGTTGGTCTTACCTTACACTGTCCATGGCTGATGTTCAACCAAGTATCAAGGACAAAGTGAAATCATATACTATGCCTGGTTTATCAAATGGGATACTGAACCCTTTGCTTGAACTTAATCTGAGTAATGAAACTATGCATACTAATGCATTACCAGCTGATGATCCTAATGTTCGTAATATTCTACAAGATGTTGAAAATGCTGCTTTTCACCTTAAAAGACTACAATGGCAACACTTCCACTTGGAAGCATGTATACATCACAAGATAGTGCCTAGAGGGATGTGAGTCAAATGTTTACTCTCCTATGGCAACACCTACCCTGATCTACTGGCCAAATGGCAGGCAATTAATCTTGAGACCAGTCAGAGTTACATGCGGCTGATAATTGAATTCTTTAAACCAGAAGAGGAAAGTATTGCAGCAGTTATTTCTAAAAAACAAGAAGAGTTCAAGCTTTTTAATTTGAAGGAAGAGCATCTGAATGATCTTGAACAACTGTAAACTAACTTAAATATTTATGACAACAAGCTGAAACAACAGAAGATCAAGAAATTAGCCCATGACCACCAGGACTTCAGGAATGGCAATAACTTTGAATGGCCTAGGGAAGATAATAATACCAGAGGAAGAAGCAGACTACCCATGAGGAGAAATGTGGATAATATAAATGAACTGCATATGCGTGCTGGTGGGAACAACAACAATGGATCCCATTCACTCACTAGTAGAATGCATTTAACCTTACCAGCTGAACAGGTGTCAGCATTTGACATGGTGACCTCCAATATTGATCTATCAGAAGCAAGTACTAGTGCCTCTACCATCAATGAAGCCCCAGATGAGAATGAACCACCAAGTGGCTTAATGGCTGCAACTAGACCTAAAGATAGAGTAGTACACACCCCAGTTAATTGGCCTCTACCAGTTTTTGTGAAACAGAACAATTACAGGATCCAGAGAATGCAGAGCCATGAACAGAAACGGAAGAAATTCATGATTTGAATGAGACTCCATCCCATCTAGTAGTTAACATCTCACAGACTGAATTCAGTAATGAATTAATCAGCCTATTGAATAAGGGTCTGAGCTTCATACCAGCATTACCATTGGATTTGAATGAATTCATGACGGACATTAGACTCTTTTGTAGAAATATATCACTTAAATGTATTTTTGAACAGGGCAACTCACATGAATTACATCCACTCAAGAAACAAAGTACTTTTACCCTTCCTAATCCTCCATTAATGGAGCTATTCTTAAGACTATGTGAGGATGAGGTATTCAAAATGAGGAGTACTAATAGAGGAAAAGGCTCTTTTTACAACATAACAGCAAAAGAAAATGAAGCATTAAGACAGTTGCAACAAATGGATAATTTGATTATCAAACTAGCAGACAAAGGAGGCTGCATAGTAGTGATGGATGCGGAATGGTACAGGAACAAAATGTCAAATATGCTGGAAGATCAACTTACATATAAAAAACTGAGCAAGAGAGATGTCAATGTCAGGATTGATCATTTTCGTAGCTTTCTCTATGATTTATTAATGGAAAGACGTATTAACCAGGAGCAATATGAGTTTTTTGACACTCCCAAGACTATGTTTCCCAGCATAAGTGGCTTGCCTAAAATTCACAAAAACTTATATGATCCACCGCTGAGACCCATTTTCTCTGGTAGAGAGTGGATAACGGAACCTCTCTCTATTTATGTTGAAAGTGAATTGAAGAAGGTTCTACCATTAGCATGTACAGTACTGAAAGACACAGACAGCTTCCTGAGGGACTTCTATACACAAACGAATCACCTCACCAAATTTGATGATCTTTTACTTGTAACTATGGATATCACCAGTTTATTTACAGTTATTCCCAATGAGTATGGTTTACATGCCATTAGATCTTTTTTGTTGAGGAATAATGTTGTAGCAGAACCTGTATGTTCCCTACTTGAACTAGTTCTAGAAAATAACATTTTTGTATATGGGGATGCCTACTTTCTACAAACATGGGGTGTGGCAATGGGCACCCCGTGTGCTAACAGTTACTCCAACCTAGTACTAGCTGAATGGGAGCACAAAGAAATCTTTATGGAAAACTGCATACGGAGAAAACATATAGTGTATTATGGACGTTTTGTTGATGATATTTTTATCCTCTGGAGAGGCCAAAAGGATGAGCTGAATAGTTTTATTGAATATATTAACAGAAGTACCAACTTCTTAGAATTTAAGGCTATTTGCTCCATTGAAGAGATTGATTTTTTGGATGTAAAGCTTCATCTACATCATAGAGAAGGTATAAGCACAAGAATCCATAGAAAAGCTAACTGGAGGAACCATTATTTACATAGGCAGAGTATGCATCCAGGACATATCTTTAACAATATATATGAAAATCAGATCCTAAGAGCCTCTAGACTATGTACCAATGATGAAGAATATATGGATGAACAACGCAAGATACATATGTATTTGAAAGAAAGAGCATATAAGGATAGGAATCTTCCACTTAAACAAAGTCATCAGGAAATAAGAAAAGACAAAGGCCATCCATATTATTCCAACAGGACTACCTCATCACAACAGGGCAATGGAGATACTATTAGTCAGCCACAACAATTGAAATGTTTGCTAATGTATAGCTCTGATAACAAGCAAGTATGTGAAGTAATTAAGAAATTTTGTTCTATCTTAACAATGGATGAAAAAATAAAGAATGTGTTAGGTGATCAACCAAGGTTCCTGTACAAAAAAAATAAAAAAAATAAAAAGACTTTTGTGTAATAAGGATGGATTCAAACACAACGGAATATGTTCAGACAGCAAAAGACACTTTTAAGTGCCAAAGGTGCAAAGCCTGTGCCTACATTGATAGTTCCAACACATTTTTCTCCCTCATTTAATTAAACAATACACGTTCAATGTGTATGCTGATTGCACTGCAGCACATATTATGTACCTAGCTACTTGCTGTTCATGTAATGCTTTTTATATTGGAAAGACAGACCAGCAGTTGAAAGATTGTATCCTACGACATATGAGGGACATACGACAAAAGGATTTGAACAATGCACTTGCTGCACATGTTGATAGTAACCCTTCTCATCAGTTTTTATTTAAAGTTATTGAAGTGGTTGTTCAAACCATCAGGGGAGGAGATGTCTTTAATCGTACTGAGTTATGTGAAATAAATTGGATTACTAACATGAGAGCAAATTGTCTGCCAGGTCTTAATACTGTGGTTCCGCTAAAACCTTTACTTAAGGCCAGAAGAAACACCATCAGCCCTAAGTAATAGTTCAAAAGGATAAAAGAGAGAGTAAGAGATGAATATATTTAATCTCTGTCTATAACAGCAGTACACCTGTATTTTATATAGATGGATTTACCTTCGGGCAAATTATGCAGGGAAGATTTGTATGCTTTTCTATGATCTGGTGGCTAATAAGCTCTTGGGTTAAAATATTAAACTATTCAAAATATTGACTTGCCTGGTTTTTCATCCTGTTTGTTCAAAACAAGTTGACTGACATTATAAGGAGGCTTATCCCTCTTACAAGGATACGATCTGTCAACTGATTCTGCAATCAGAGTTTGTGTGATTGGTGGAATGAATGCTTGTATATATTCAAGCAATAAGTGATTGGCTAGTAACTGATGTTAACTACAAATTGGAAAACTGCTCCGTTCTAATGAATGAGTATATTCGCATGAAATATGAAGTGGCATGACAGGCAGTAAGCGAATGCTTGTCCTTTAATAAAGATGATGACTGGTCCTCATTTGGTAGCTTAAGGAAGCACATTGATTTGGTGAACAGAACCTATGTGACTGGCGGAATGAGTGTTTGCATCCATCTAACTAATGTGTGAATGGCCAGCACTCAGGAGTTGACTGGCTGTCTATGTTGTCTGATTTCACCGTAAAAAGGACAGAATATGTCATGTTAAAACTGAGAGCCTGGTTGCTAGTAAAATATTCTTTGCGATCTACATGTGCGGTATGCATTATATGGAAACAAGAAACATACTACTAAAACAAAGGTTAATATACGTTGTTACACATATTTTCAATTAGCCCCAAATGAGTTGAGTGATCCACTCTATGGGGAGAAAGGAACGTCATAGTTTATGAGAAGACTACCTGCCTCGCCAGATGCCTTGTTTGCATAAAGTGGATTGATTGGCTGGCTAAAGAGGTTTGCCGCCTTACAAAAAATTGGATTGGTTCACTAGTATGTAAATTAGAAAGGATGGGACTGGTGGAATGAATGCTCATGCTATTCTTTGAATTTGCGATTGATCAGTAGCAAAATGCTTGTCGTCTTATAAAGGTGATGACCGGTTCTTGTCTGTGTTCTGGACCTATTGAAAAACATGACATCATTTGTCTTGGCATGTTTGGCAGCTTAAGGAAGCACTTTGATTTTGTGACTAGAACCTACGTGATTGGCGGAATGAGTGTTTGTATGCACTTACAAAGGAGATGACTGGCTGTCTATGTTGCCTGTTTTTGCTGTAAACAGGACAGAATTTGTCATGTTAAAACTGAGAGCCTGGCTGCAGTCAAAATATTCTTTACGATCTACATATGCGGTATGCATTATATGAAAGTAAAAAACATATTACCAATACAAAGGTTGATACACGCTGTTACCTATAGTTTCTTTCAGCCCCAAATGAGCCGAGTGGTTCACTTTATGTAAAGGAAGGAATGTATGAAAAGACTTAATTGCCTTGCCAGGCACCTTATTTCCATGAAGTGAATGAATTGATTGGCAAGCTAGGGAGGTTTGCTGTTTTACAAAAAATTGGATTGGTTCAGCAGTATGTAAATTAGAAAGGCTGGGACTGGTGGTATGAATATATATGCTATTTTATGAATTTGTGATTGGTCAGTAGCAGCGATAAATTATACATTGTAAGACCATCCCATCTCAATGCAGGATTGCGTTTGCATTATTATGAAGGGACATTATAGGTCGAAAGAGAAAGTCTGCTCTTTCGCTAGAAAATGATTGGCCTCTTTTTGTGACATTTGATTTGATGGAATTCACAACTGAATCTATCATACTAAAGTTGTTAACACACATGATTGCTTAGATGTAAATAGCTCCTTGGAAGTTAGAAACCTGTTGGTTGTACTTCTTTTTAAAAGTAAGAATAACAGTCCTAGTTTTACGATCTGAAGAAGGCATATTGCCAAAAGCGTTTATCAGACTGGAAAGGACTGAGTTTTATTATTTTTACTGCTGCTCTTTTTTTTCTGGAATAAATATCGTTGATTTTTTCTTTATATTTCTCTGGAACTTTGCTGTGGTGGATTACCGGAGGTTTCACCTTTTTTTTTTATGTGTAGGAAATGGGGGGAAGAGGGATGCACTGATAATTAAAAATGCACTAACTTTCATCAATGTTCACATAAAACAAACTTGATGCTTTAAGTAAGTTAACAACAAGCAAAGTGATTACTTAAATGCTGCAAACAATAGGCTCATGGGTTCATAGGTGCGTATTAGGCTATCTGCCCAAAGGCATTTATAAGCCTAGCCAGAATGTGTTGGCTTTCGCCTCCCCCTTAGATTAGCTTCCTGTGCCTCTGTCCAGCAGAGCCACTGAAGTGATCCCTGAGGTAAGCTTTCTGTTTCCCATCCACTCATCAAGGTTTCTTTTGAAGAGTATATTAGCGAGGAGCTCTGCCTAATGTAGACTGGGATCTTGTTCCAAAGCATGGGAAGTCTCTGGGACAGGAGTCTATCCCTCCAGCATGTCCTATTTATTGTTGTGCTGAGGTTTAGATCCCTAGAGCGTGTGGCTGCAGGGGATAAGGTTTTCTTTAGGTGGAGCATGTCCATCAATTCTGGGTTGGGCATGGCCTTGTATGTAAGGCAAAGATCACCTCTGAGTAGGCGGTATGCAACCGAGTACAACTGGAGTTTCTTCAGTCGAGCTGCATAGGGCATCTGTTTGAGGCCATTGATCCTCTTGGTGAGGTACTTCTGTGGTCTTTCCAGCTGTTGCAGGTGTCTTGCAAGGTACATCCCAAAAGGGGCGTTGTACTCTAAGATGGGTCTGATGAGTGATGAGTAGAGGGGCACAATGACCTCTTTTGATCTGAATGAGAACCCTTTTATGATTAGGTGGGCCATGTAGAAGGATTTTCTAACCACTTTGGCAATGTGATTATCAAAGGTGAGATTACTATCTTCCTGGGTCCCCAGAACCCTTATTATGTCTTCCGTAATTAGGGGACTACCACCTATGTGGTAGTTTGTGAGTAGTTTGTTTTTTCCAAATGGGATGACTATGTACTTTTTGGCATTTAGCTTGAGGCCATGATTTTGACACCAGGTATCTGTCTCAGTGAGACCCTTTTGGAGGATGTCTGTGTCAGCCAGAGAGTCAATTATAGCCCCTAGTTTCCAGTCATCTACGAACATGGTCAGCCATAGTCCTCCTGTGCTTGCCTGTACCTCTGAGAAGTATATGCCACTTGTAACCAGTTTAGAGTCAGACCTAGCTCCCGCAACTCTTACCATGTGGGTTCTGTTCATGATCCAGTTGGCAACCCATCTTGTGACATAGGGGTTTATGTTCAGGCTGGTGAGTTTGTCTATAATACCAAAATGGGGAATGGTGTTGAAGGCCTTAGTGAGGTCTAGGTAGGCTGTGTGTACCACCTTTCCCTCATCTATAGCCCTGGTAACTATCTCAAAGAAGTCAACCAGGTTTAGGAGGCATGATCTGCCCTTAACAAAGCCAAACTGGGAAGGGTCCAGTGTTTGGAGGTTCCCAATGTCTCTGTTATGAGTTTCGTGATGATGCGCTCCATAGTCTTGCAGACCAAGCTAGTCAGGCTTATAGGGCAATAGTTCCCGTGGTCTGTTGTGGCTTCACCTTTGTGGAGTAGAATAACCATTGCTGTGCGCCACTCTATGGGTACATAGCCTGTGGAGAGGCTGAGTTTGAACAGTGTGTCTAGGTGAGGGGTTAGTTCATCTTTGAGCTCGTGTAGGATGCAGCCTGGGACACTGTCCAGTCCCATTGATGCTGTGTTTTTGGCTTTGAAGAGGGCTGTTTTAACCTGAGTGTCTGTGATTTCAGGGACTCTACATTCTTCTGGTATCGTTATGGGCCCTTTTGGGGGTGTGGGGGGGGGGTGAAGTTTGTGCTGAACCTGTCTGCCAGGATGTTGGCGATATATGTCAGTTCAGTGTATTTTGTGTCATTCTGCACTAACTCTGAGCAGATCTGAGCATTGCCACTTAGATTCTTGACATAGCTAAAGAATGCCTTGTGGTTATCTTTGGAGTCCTTGGCAATTTTTCTTTCAAAGCTCTCCTTGGATGATTTTATGAGGGATCATAGATTCTTGCTGATACTGATCAGGGATGTCTTCCCTTCTTGGGATTTTACTCTTTTCTGTACTAGTTTCCTCCTTCTATTGTATAGCTTGTTTATGGCAGGAGTCCACCAGACTGGTATCCTTTTCTTGGAGGAGTGAGTCTTGGTTTTGCTTAGGATGGCACGATCCATGCATTCTTGTAGCTGCCCGTAGAATGTATTAGTAAAGGATTTTGCAGCTTGGACAGTGTTATCCTTAAGCATGGGAGCTTTGAAACTTTCCACCTCGGTCTTACGTAACATGAAGTTTGCTTTTGAAAAGTTTTTCACGGTGGCTTTCTTGTCCGGGGGTGGGGTCTAATATGGATATCCAAGGTGATTTGTTTATGGTCAGATCTAACCAGCAAGGGGTTGACCTCTGGTGTGGAACACCAGTCGCCCATGTTGGTGATGACCCGGTCCAATATGTTGTCACCTCTGGAGTGTTGACCAGTTGAACCAGGGTGTTTGAGTTTATAAATTCTAGGAAAAGTTGGGCAAGGGACTTAGTACTTGAGTAGTTCTCCCAGTTAATGTTTGGGTAATTGAAATCACCCAATATTAGGGTATTTGTAGGACCTTTATGTTTCCCAGTGTTTCCAGAAACACGGAATGGGGGTCCTGGGACATGGTGGGTGATCTGTAGGAAGCTACAATTTGAATTGCAGTTTTGCCCATTGTTAGTTGCACGTGGATGATCTCTGAAGCATCGTGCTGTGCCACTAACCTGGAGGTGTGGGTTTCCTTGATGAATATGGATACGCCCCCACCTTTTGTATTTCAGTGAAATATAACTTCTAATATATCCAGGAAAATGCAGTGTATTATAAACATTAGGTATACATTTTATTTATTTTAGGCTAGTCTGGCTGGATACATGACCATTATCAGCAGAGACCTGAGGAGAAAAGCTCCACTATCATACTATAACTTTACACATTAAAAAGATACCACTAATAAAAGTAGCAATCAAACAATAAAACAATCAAAAATGACAAAAGAAAAACAAAGTAAAATAGAATATACAGTATTACCAGGCTTAGGTGGCTCAATACATGTATATTTTTTGCAGAGGGCTGAGGAGGAAAACTCCACTATTATACTAGAAACTTTACATTTTTAAAAAAAATCACTAGAACAGAAAAGATACAGACATTGCAAAAAAGCAAGATACAATTTAATATACAGAGTTAACTATGAGAGCAGGTAGTGTAACCGTTATCAGTCAGGATTCGAGCATGGGCATAGCCAGTGATCTTGCAAATGAATTCTAATCTGTTTTTTGAAAAGGTGACATGAGGCTAGGGAGGTCAGTTCAGTGGGAAGTTTATTCCAATATGATCCGATAGCGTTTGCAAATAAGGAGTCACCTGCTTTATTATGAGATTTGATAGTAGTTACTAGGAGCTTGTTGGCTGAACGAAGTGAAGTAAGATTTTATAAGGTGTGATAAGGTTTTTCAGTATGGGTGTGTTGGAGGGGTAATGTAGAATTTTAAAAGTGATGACAAATTGCTGCAGGAGTATTAGGTTTGGAAGTTCTAGCCAGTTGAGTTTCTTTAAGTTAAGACAGTGATGAGTACGGAAATGAGAGCCAGTTGCAAATCTGGCAATACTGTGGTAGGCTAAATTAAGTTTCTGAAGGTTAGCTTTAGAAAGGTTAATAAAGGAGGAGAGGCATACAGAAGTGTGGAGATGAGGTGAGTTTGGGCAAGAGATACTGGATGTGGCAGTAAGAAAGGGCTTAAGTCTGTAAAGGGCTCCTATCTTTTTATTTACTGTCTTGATAGTTAAATCAATGTGTAAGTCAAAGTTTAGCTGATTGTCTATGGTGACACCTAGCAGTTTTGTGGAATGGTCAGGCTTGATGATAGTGCCATTGCAGGACATAATGGAAAAAGTGATTGGAGTGGATTTAAGGGTTGGGGTGAAGAGTAGAAGTTTGTTTTTTTTGGGATTTAGGAGACAGATATGTTGAAACAATTTTTCTGCTGCTGTGAAAACCAATTGTGTAGAGAGTTCTACTGGGGATGGAGCAGAGCAGATGAGAGTAGAATCATCAGCATACTGTATACAAGTGGATGTAGGGAGGGAAGTGGGTAGGTTATTTATGAATATAGAGAAAAGTAGGGGACCTAAGATGGACCCTTGTGGAATGTAACTGGGAGTTGAGAGGATAGATGGCTGTCCCAAAGGACTGCTTGTTTTCGATTTGTCAGGTATGAATCAAACCACTGTAGTGCCAGTGAGTCAAGTGACAGGGATTCTAAAGTGTGGAGGAGAAGTTGATGGTTGACCATACCGAATGCTTTTCAGGAGGTCTAAGAATAGTGCAGAGGAGAACAGGTTGTTGTTTTGTTTATTATGTCAGTGAAGGAGAGAAGGGCCTAAAACCATGTTGTGAGTCTACAAGCAAGTTGTTATTCAAGAGATGATGTAAGAGCCCGCTGTTGGTGTATGCAGCGTTCCATTATTTTGGATAGTGGAGATAGAAGGGCAATAGGAGGCGAAATTTGAGAGTTCATTAGAGTTACCTCCTTTATGGAGGAATGATATGGGAGATTTTCCAACAGGAAGGGATTTTGGATTCAGTTATAGTTCTATTTATTAAGATGGAGACTGGGTAGGCTAGTTCGTAGCAGCTAGTTGAAGATATTTTTGAGTTTAGATAGTAATTTACGATATAGGTTGTGGAGACAGTATTAAATTTTAGTATGGGGTGCTGTTTTGAGGAGTCATGGTGTTTGCCAGAGAGGACTGTTTGAGAGAAGAAGTCATTGAAAGTGTTGGCTATTATGTCGGGTTGGCTTTGAGATAGGCTAGCTGAAGTTTGTTTATTCCTGACCAAAATTGTTTGGGGTTTTGGTTTTGGTGTTGTTGATATTTAAAGTGGTAGTTTTTATCAAGATAGATAAGTTTCTTTGTTGAGTTTCTCAGGTGTTTGAAGTTCTGG
This sequence comes from Protopterus annectens, assembly GCF_019279795.1. Lineage (NCBI taxonomy): Eukaryota > Metazoa > Chordata > Ceratodontiformes > Protopteridae > Protopterus > Protopterus annectens. The sequence continues at coordinate 1,232,835,468 of NC_056737.1, read as the reverse complement.
TGGTCTGCAGGGTTTTTGTGGATCTCCATTTAGTCCATAATTTATTTCTGGCTCATATTTTGTTTAGTAGTTTTGAGAGCCATGGGGCTGCCTTAGAGCGGCTTAGGTGGGGCAAGATGGTGTAGAATTTGTAGGAAGGTATTGTTGAAATGAGTTACTGCTTCGCCTGTTGGGAGGTATTTTAGAGTTGACCAGTTATATTCTTTGAGTTCATTTTGAAAGGATGCTAGGTTAAAATCTGTTTTATTGTGTATTTTTGTTGAGAGATAAAGGTCATTTATAGGAGACAATCTAGAATGGTTTGTTTGTGGAGTTAATGGTTTGATGAAAGTTAAAGAGATTAAGGTGAATGGAGGGTTTGGGAGATATGCAGGAGTTCCAGTCAATATTGAAGTCCCCTAAGATTATGGTTTCTTGTAGAAAGTTACTGGAGAACCAGCTTAGGATATTTTCTAGTGTGTTGATGTTGTTGCCTGGAGGGATGTAGGAACATATGATATATATAGCCTTGGTTTTATTAACTTGGAGCTTGGAGCAGAGTATTTCAGCATTAGGTAGGGAGGGGGGCAAGGAGTCTATTAAGGCTACCTGTAGGTGGGATTTGTATAAAAGGGCCACTCCCCTGCCCTTTTTATTAAGACGATCATGTCTTAAGGTGCTATAGCCAGGGGGAGTAAATTTGTTGTCTTTGGTACTAGGCTTGAGCCAAGTTTCAGTGAGACAAAGAATGTCAAAGGCATAGAAATCAATTAAGGCATGAAGTTGTGTGATTTTGTTGTTGATGCTACGAATATTTAGGTGAGCAATACAGAGGGAGTCAGGGAGAAAGGTGAAATAGAACAGTTAGTAGTTCGGTTTGAGTGGGTGTGGCTCATGAGAGTATTAGGGTGGATGTCACCATGTATTAATAATAGTGTTTGTGGGACTTGAAATACTTTTAGATTTTTGCAGGGTATTAGATAAAACCGCTAGAGGTTTGGAATCTGAAGTGGCGACTTTGTGGTAGAGAGGGAAGGTAGGGAGAGGTTGATAGTATATTAATATGTGTTTGGTCAGGTAGAGGGTTTGGCTAATACAGGAGGTTGGCTAAGCATAAGATATTCATAGGAGGTAAGAGTATAGTAATAGAGAAGGATGTTAAGAAGAAGAAGTGAAAAGATTGAGTTGAGGTTTAAAGGCATGTTACTAGTAAGATGAGTTTAGCAAGTATAGGACTGTGTGGTATGAACAGCAGAGTGAGGTGAGGTAGTAAGATAAGATTGTGGGGAGTGGGTGTGGTTGTAGGACTTGGAGTATGGTATGGGTAGGTGATATGTACAGGCAATGGATGGGGCGTTAAGTTAATTGGGGGTGTCTAGCAAAGTAAAAGGGCCCTGGGGGGGGGGTGGGGTGGGGGGGGGGGTGGGGGGGGAGCTGAGGAGGCGAGCACGGAGCGGGGAAGAGCAAGTGAGACGATCAGTAGCAGAAAACAATCAGGCAAGAAGAGAGAAGCAGGTGAAAAGGTAAGGGTGATCTCAAGAGTAGAAAAGTCGTGGAAGAATATGGGGGGTGGGGGGGTGGTGATAGTAGAGGGCAAGGTAGAGGCGGGTGAGGTTAGTAGCAAGAGGCAGAGGTGAAATATGGGCTGGAAATGACAGTATGTGTTGTAGTAGAATAGTCTAAAAATGGTTATAGGAACCGTGAGGTAAAAGGGTGCCACCTAGTGGCCAGGGAGGAAGGATATCAGACAGAGTTACCAAGACAAATAAAACTCAGGGTAGAGAGAGAGGTTCCGAGGAGGGAAGGAGAAGGGATCTAAAGTCCAAATTTGAGGGGGAGGGGCTGGTTAACCTGGTAGGGGAGCAATATGTCCTGGAGAGTAATGTTAAGCAGTACAAGATTAGGACATACTTTCCAAAAGCGGTCAGCTCTGGGAGGACAGTCTTATTTGGGAGGACGTATAATCCTATTCAGGATTATGGTGCTTAAATATGATGTCCACGTGGCCTCTTTGGCTAGGGAAGGACAGGAACCCAGGTGTACAGTCTGATAATGTTATAGGTAGAGAGAGAAAAAAAATAAGTCATTAGTCATTGAAGTGTGTACCACAAAATTAGTACATATGCCTTAAATCAAAGAGCAGATCAGTACATAGACTACCATAAGACACATTGTATTAAGCGGTTTAGTTAGACTGCTAATAAACACAGTAGGGCTTTCAATAACAACCTTGCAACAGTTACATGCTAGAATAACAATAAGCAAGCGAGATCAACCACACTGCAAAATAGGTAACATGAGTAACAAGCAGTCAGCAGTTTAGAGAAATGGCAGGTCATAACATTCACAGCCATGCGTCTATAAATAATTACAGGATCCCAAAGGGATACAAAGTAAATATATTAGTTGCTTCAATGTGAGTAGGTCAAAATATTACATACTTTGTATACATATGTGCACAGAGCTAATAGGCATATTTCAAGAGCATTGCAAAAGAAACAGTGAGCAGAATCATTTCAGTAATAGCACATAAGCATAAAAAAGTCTTAAACAGCTACAGCTTCATGTAAACGCCAGCTAGAAGTTGTGGGAGACCACGTGGAGGCTGGTCTGAGGCAAGGGACGCGTCGATAAGCTGCAGCAGCAAGGGTAACCAAAACCAGAGAGGTTGTAAGGGTATCCACCGTGGTAATCAGAGTGAAAGAATGTGACTGCCACTTGCGTGTGGCCTCATATCGCAGCTACAGAAAAACTCACTCAGCAACAACAGCTTAGGCTACAGGTTTGGGCCAAGGTATGCTGATGGGATAAGCACTACCTCTGGGTCACTGGCCAGAAAAGAAGGGAGGAATAGAAAAAAAAAAACAAAGCCTGCCAGGTAACCACTGCTAGGTATAAGGTGTTACATAGGCGCTTTAGGCTGCTGCACCAGCAAACAGGCTAAGAGAGAGAGCGCATGCGCAGCGCCTGCTGTGGCTGTTTTTTTTAAAAAAAAACTAAAAAAATTGGCTTTTCCAAAGTTGTAGTAAATATTCTACTGTGGTGCCAGTAAAACATTAACGGCTCTAAAGCATCAATAAACAAAGCCTCCAAGCCGTAACTGGGCTGCTAAGAATAAGTAACATGAACAGGCACTTTTTAGACATCAAAGCCTGCCAAAAGTAACAGCTGCTAGGAAAGTTGTAACAACATAGGCTTAGAGCATCAACAAACAGTATGCCGAGCGCTTCTGCTTTTTTGTATGTATTAAAAAACTACACTAAAACAGATTGGCTTTTCCAAAGTTGTAGTAAATAGACGACTGTGGTGCCAGTATAACATTAAACTTCTAGCATCATTAAACAGTAGTAGCACATCAGCTTCATAAAATACAATTAAACATTTCCAGGTGTACAGAGCTAGACAGACAAAGTAGGACAGCAGTAAAGGATACTAAGAGAAAAAAAGAATAAATGAAACAAATACACTTAAACAATTCACTTGAGCCAAGTACTCACATGAGGAATATCTACTCCCAGCCCGAGGAGACACAGCAGCCCACAGAGGGATAGAGTCTATGGGAGGAGGAGGGGGGGATGGGTGTATTTGTAGGATAGAAACGGAAATGAGGCTGGAGGGAGGAGACAGGTAGGGATAGTAGGAATAGGAGTACAGGGCAGAAAAACAACAACAAGTATGTGGATCAGGAAGCTATAGGTGAGGAGGCAGGGATGGAAGGAAGTGTGGTAGAGTAAGAGCTATAGGCAGACAAGAAATCGAAAGTAGAATACTGAGGGGAGATGATGGTCAGAGGGAGGTGAGCATAGTAAGGAGGGTAGGGAAGGCAAGTAAAATGAGAAGGAGATGATGGTCAGAGGAGGTGAGCGTAGTAAGGGGAGAGGGGAAAAGTAGGGAGGTGAGCCAGTAAGGGGAGGGTAGGAAGAGGCAAAAAGAAACACAGTAGTATGAAAGGTAAGGAACAAGCAGGGCAAAAGAAAAGTCACAGAGTATTACAGGTAAGACAGGGAGAGGGGAAGCGAGAGAGAAAAGAGAATAGGAGTATCCAGGTCAGCAAGTGAGACGATCAGTAGCAGAAAACAATCAGGCAAGAAGAGAGAAGCAGGTGAAAAGGTAAGGGTGATCTCAAGAGTAGAAAAGTTGTGGAGAAGTATGGTAAGTGGGGGGTAGGTGATAGTAGAGGGCAAGGTAGAGGGGTCAGGTGTGAGGTTAGTAGCAAGAGGCAGAGGTGAAATATGGGCTGGAAATGACAGTGTGTGTTGTAGTAGAATAGTCTAAAAATGGTTATAGGAACCGTAGTGTAAAGGGTGCCACCTAGTGGCCAGGAGAGGAAGGATATCAGACAGAGCAAGCAGGGAGTTTACCAAGACAAATAAAACTCAGGGTAGAGAGAGAGGTTCCTCAAGGACAAAGCCGAGGAGAGGAGGGAAGGAGAAGGGATCTAAAGTCCAAATTTGAGGGGGGAGGGGCTGCTGGTTAACCTGGTAGGGGAGCAAATATGTCCTGGAGAGTAATGTTAAGCATATTATTACCATCTATTACATATTAATATTAAGCATATTATTACCATCTATTTATATTAAGTAATGTTTTGAAAGACATCATCAATAAGGTGAATATGTTAAATAACTGTGTGCTATAATCTTTTACTGATGTTTTATATATGATACATCCTACTTTACTATGATTGAATTGCTTGTCATCTATCTTTCATGTAAACATTAATTGCTTATACAATAAGTAGACATTTATATTGTATTAGAATTCTGTCTAATCTACAATAGTGCTATATCTGTTCAAATAATATAAATATTGCTTATTCTATTACAAATACTCTCCATATGATAATTCAATTTATGGAGCTCAGATGTTCTGGATTGTCAAGGTATGAGTGATAATCTGATGGATTTAGGTTTATCTATCAGATTAGGAATGATTTTCATTCCATGGCTAGTGCAGACCTTAGTTTTGTTAACATTTATTAATTTAAATTTGTTATTTCACAAAAATATTTTTAGTATGCCTGACCAAAACATTACTTTATTCGTAAACACTCAAAGTATAAAACTGATAATTTCCTTTAAAAGCTCAAATGTATACTTTATAGTTACCAGTGGAAATGTTTAACAGTCACAATAAAACAAAAAATACATAGTCTAAATAACCTAAGATGGCTTTAACTGTATTTTCTTTAAATACCAATGGCTTAAACAATCCTAGCAAGAGATCAAATCTACTGAAATATTTAAATCTGAACAAAGCTCAAATTGTCTTCCTTCAAGAAACTCATTTGAAAACAAATGACAATTACAAATTGAATCCTAAAGAATATATGATATTGGCGCAATCCACTTATAAGACAAAGACAAAAGGGGTAACCATTTTATAGAAAACAAATGTGATTAACCCAGAAATCATTTATAAGTATGAAGACAAAGAAGGCCTTATTTCATTAGTAATAGTTAAATATAATAACACAATATGGACCCTAGCCAATCTGTTATGGTTCCCAGGCATTGGATCAGGAACTTTTAAAAAACACTTGGATTTAATTTCCAATAATTATAATGGCAACTCAATATGAGGAGGAAATTTTAACTGTGTATTTGATATTTCTGAAACTACAAATAAAAGACTGCTGCATACATCTGCCTTACCAAAAGCTTTAAACAAGTGGGTAGCATCATTTCATCTTGTAGATGCTTTCAAATTTAAAGAAGATAAATCTTTGTTGTTTTCCCAACAAGATCACAGATTTGGTACCCAAACTAGAACAGATAAAATATTTGCTGCCCATGACTTACACTCTAAAATCATTAAATTCTCAATCACTCCCTGCCACTTTCAGACCACAATTCATTGATACTAAAACTTCAAAATGGGTACAAACCATTAATCTTTAACTCCAGAATTCCAGCATATATAGCTAAAATTAAAGAGTTCAAACCCTGGTTATTATCTGAATTTCAGTTCTTCTTAGATATTAATTACACCACAGAGATAAATAAAATAATGATATGGAACTCATTAAAAGCTTGCATATATGGTAAAACCCTAACTTGGTATAAAAAGAAAATCAAAGAATGGGATTCTGAATTATTAGATCTACGATCCAAACTTTTTTCAGTAAAAGCTGAAAAAAATCTAAATCATTTGGGCATGAAAAAAGTAGAAGTATTAAACAATAAATACAATGACATTCTAACACATAAAACTAGTTTAGCTTTAGAAAAGCTAAAAAGTAATACCTTGACCACTTCTCCCAAATAGCTGCATAATTTAAACACAAGAATCAAAATGCAATCAAAAGCTAATAATATTAAAAGTATCTTCCATGAAAAGAAAGGGAAAATGTTTCAGATATAGGTGACATTCCTGATGTCTACTGAAATCACTATATGGAACATTTCCAAAAAGAAAATATACATATTGATATACATATCGATGAATTATATCTAGATGAAAAATGTTCTAATATAAACAAATACCAGAAAAATTAAAACTAGATCTGCAAGCTCCCATATCAGACAAAGTTACAGATACAATAAAAGAAGGTAAAAATAATAAAGCTCCAGGTATAGATGGCATAATTATGGAAATATATAAACTTTTTCCTTCAAAGGTACTATCCCTCTTCCATAAAACTCTATTAGAAATTCAGTGACAAGCTTTAATACCACCTACTTGGAGATATTCCTTAATCACACCAATCCTAAAGGAAAACAAATCTGCAAACCTCTGTACCTCATATAGACCTATATCATTATTAAATAATGAGTCAAACATGTATCTAGTATGGACTATACTTGCAATCTCAAGGAAGTGTATAAAAAGAAGATGGAATACAAACACAATACTGACTTTGGAAGACTTCTACAGCTTACTGAAGACCACAGCATTGTTAGAAATTAAAATTAAAGAATTAAGGATTTATCCTAGGCCATTTATTAACAATCCATAGAAAAAAGTCTTTTCATTGATTGACACTTTACAATAACTGAACAGATGCAATCTGATAACTGGGTTGTTATACCTATAAAGTAATTGTATATATTGAGCTCTGTTATAGTGTCAGGCTGATGTAAATAGTGTACATAGTTATTTAATATGTTATATACAAATAATATGTTATTTATTCAACTGTATTTGAAAAATAAAAAAATTTTGAGGAAAAAAAAAAAGATTCCCAGGACTTTCTTCTGGCAAACCATTCCCTTTGATTTGACTCATTGACTCATTCCACAGCCAGGCCTCATCTCCACTCGTTTGTCCAAGAAATCCTCCAAATTCTTCTGGAAGCTCTCTCTTCGATGCCTCTGATCTACTTAGTAGCCCATGCTTTATATGGGTCTATATCACATCATCAAAAGTGCAAAACATTGAATGCCTCTTCATCCATCCCTATTTGCAAAGTCTGGATCTGTCAAATGATCGTTTCAGTGAAGTTTTTGCCATGGTAAGTAACCAGTGGGCCATCATCAGGGATTTGCCCTTTTTCTACTGTAGTACAGTCTTAGAGTTGGGATATTTAGCTGAGGGAGTGTGAGGGTGCAGCCTCAACATTGGGAGGTGTGGGGGTGTGCAGCCCCCCACAAGGGTGGGTTTTAAATTTTGCTGTTTTTGATGCAGTCAGTAGGTTGGCCCACTAGTTGTTTGCCATGAAAAAAATCTTCCGAGAAACGATCATTTGATGGATTCAGAGCGAATAGGGATCAATGAAGAGGCATTCAATGGTTTGCACTTTCGATGATGTGATATAGACCCGTTTATATACACTTTAGTTTGCACCTGATGGCTTCTTCTCATATTAACAGGTGTTCCCCTTAAGAAGATAATCACACATTCCAATATACATAAGGTAATAGCTGAAGTACATACTCACATGGAAAAAATAAATACTTTTCATGTGGAAGCCACTATGCTATCTTACATCTGACTGTATAAGCTTGAAACCACATAGTTTCAGCCCCTATGGGTAATTTATAGGACCTTGAGAGACCATCTGCATTGTGGTGATTGACACTAAGGAGATGTGTGCTAAAGCTGAAGAGTTGAAACTACAGAGTTCAGTAGCAAAGCTTGACATTCACCTTTTTTCTGCTGGTGAAACAATTGCAATGTTGGATGTTCAGTCACAATGGTAAGTTCTATTCCCAAGGGGAAGTATCTCAAGGATTCTAAAGAACATTTAATGGCCAAGCATTAACATATTGGACCTAATTTCAAAAGACTTGCTCTCAAAGCCAGTAACCACTTAACACAGAGAGCAGGTGTTTGGAAATCTGGCCTCTGCTGTAAGCCTGTTTATAGATAGGCCTTGCACCAAAATAAATCACTTACACTGAGAGCACTCTTTTGTAATCTGGACCTTAATGCTTGAATATTTTGTTTCAGCTTTGCTCATCTTTCTATGTAAATAATATGTAAGATGATCTTCATCTACTGTCCGGGACAGCAACACTCTCTGATGCATCTGAGTACACTATAAAATGCTTTGAAATGTCAGTAGATACTAAGACAGGTTCAGAACACAATATGGCATTAAAATCCTGTGAAATCTTCCATCTTAGGGTTTCATTTGGCTTTTGTGAACATTTTCTTCAAGATCACTAATGGAACAGTAGATAGTGAAAAAGGAGAGAACAAATTTACTGTAATATCTAACAGGACATTGGAAAGCTCCCACTTTCTACATTGTCTCAGGAAAGGACAAAATGTGTACTGCCTCAGTTTTTCTCTTTCTGTGTCTTAATAGCCCTATTGCCTATCATGTCTCCTAAATATGTATGTGCCCTGAGGCAATGGTTCTTTCCTGTTCTAATGTGATTATTTATTTATTTATTTTATTTTATTTTTTTATTCTACATTTGTTGACCGGGCTAGTCTAGCTGGATATATGCCCATTTTCAGTAGAGGCCCAGGGAGATAAGCTCCAAACAGTTCAAATAAAATTCACATCTATAAAAATATATATTTAAAATGCAAATACATTCACAGTAAAGAAAAAATAACTTTACGTGGTCACTCATTTATAAAGTATGAAAAATGCAAAATATTTGACTAGACTTACTACAGTTACTAGTGACGTTACAATTAAATGTTCAGAAAGAATAATAGTTAAAAAGTACAGTATAAATGTAGATAAGAAAGGAAGATAAAAATAAAGTAAAATGGAGTAGCAGTTGAGTAATAAATCTAGTAGTAAAACATGTCACTTTTTTGAGACTACAGTAATAAGTAAGACTATGATGGAGAGGTAGAATAGTAGTTGTTAAGATGAAATTATTGCAGAGATGAGAAGGTAAGGTTGATTAACAATTTTGTTTAATTTTGCAGGAGCTTCACAAATTAATTTCAATACAAATTTGTACAAGTTGAGCTTTGGTTAGTCTTAGCCTGCAACATCTGCACTGTTTTAGTATATAATATTTTTGGTAATTGATTTATGTTTATAATGTAGCTGTTTTTTCTTAGTAATATACTAACAATCTATATTAATCTCTACTTTTCTCAATTATTGGCAGATAGATGTTTGTTCACAGTGATGAGGTAGATTTTGCATACTGCCAAGGATTAGACAGGCCATCAAATTACTTTTTTAACACTTCAGAACATTTATTGAAACTTGTATAACCATACATATCAAAGAAAATGAAAAATAATAACATTGATGAAAACAAGTAAAACGATTAAATATAAATCAGAACACATTTCTTTCTGACAATTTCAACTTGCATTACAAAAAAAAAGATTAAATATTTGCATTAGCTGATCAACAATTAATAACTTTGTTTAGTTTTTACTTTTAAAGCTATACACCATTAAGTTCAAACTAACAAAAGTATATTAACAGGTATGCCATTATCTTATGGTTTGCAGTTGTTCCTTTAGCAGTCTAATAGGCATAGTTTTTATTCTAAAGTTCTACAGATAGTATAATCTATGCAGTTGTGTCTAGGTCATGTTGATTGGCCCATCTTAAATGATTTGCCAGCAGTGAAAGGTCTATTCTCTTAATTACTTATTGTAGAGATTAAGCCAAGTTATTGTTTGTGGATAAGGCATAGATGAATATGAGTCACCAAGAGTTCCATTCTTTTTTATCAACGTCAAGCCAAAATCATGTTAGGACTCTATGAATATGTTGTAAACAATGGGTATACCATTGAGTGGGAATGTTTTTCCAGGTTTTTGAAGCAAACGCTGATAAATGTAGATCAGGTTATTCTAATCCACACCTTATGGTATCTTTTGGTTGGTGTGTCAGCATCATGGATTCCCAATTGCTAAAAAGGGTTTGTTAGGATCTGACATGGCTATCCTGATTGCCCAGTGACATGCCAATATGACCGTTTTCCACACAGTAGGTAAATAGGGTATGCAATCACATCATGTACAGGTAATTTTCATCAGGTGAATAGCAATGCCAGCAGGAATTGGTAATGTTTAACCCTAATTTATATAATCAAAGTGGATAATGATGCAAATGGTGTAATAATTTAAATATGGTGAATTGATATGAATTTGGAATCTGGTAGAAATGTGTATCTTAAGAAAACTAGCCCATAGTTAATATCTAATAGATGTCCATTCCAGGATGACATTTTTCCATAATAAAAGTGGAAAGCCTGGGGGAGGGGTAATTCCATTTTCGTCTTTGCAAAAAATGACTAAGCTTGAGGTTTCTTTCTTTTGATATTCTTTATTCCTTCATCTAGTTTAATTGCTGATCAAATGTTATTCATCTGAAAAATGACTTGCAATTGTTAATATTGCCACCATAGTAATTTATGGCTGCTGAATCTGGTTTTAATTATTAAAAACTATTTTCATTAATTGTTCTCACTCTACCAAATGTCACTCAGAAAGATAATATAATATTTGATCCAATTGCTCTAATACAGAGTTTTCATACCTATTATTTTCATTTTTATATTCCATAACCTTTTCCAGAGAGCATCTCTATTAAGCTGTTTACCCCACTTAATGAGAAACCTCACACCATATTTAACTGATTTTAGATCTGCACTTGATATATTTGCCTAATATCACTGGCTGGTTCCTGGTATAATCTTATTGATGGGGAGTGCAGACTTGAGCAGATAAAGTGACATTTTGCTATTGGCCCATTGTATTTTTGTAGATTTGGTAGACAGTCATCTCCATATCTTTGCTACTTACATTTTATATCTGCTTATTCTAGGGTGTATTTACCCTGAAAAGGTTGGAAAGTAATACTTGCATTTTGCATAGATAAATGTGTTTGAATAAATGGGCAGATGTCTCATTAGATGTAATATTTTAGGTATTTCAAACATTTTGAAGGCTGGAACTTTAGTTAAGAATGGTATACATGATTTTTTTCCAGCCTATGATTTTGTTAGTAATATATGCAAGCAGATGTTTACAGTTTGCTTCTAGACTATTTTTTGCTGTAAATGTTAGCTTAATACTTAAGTAACTACATTACTTGGATCCATTGTTTTCTTCTTAAGTCTGACTAAAGGATGTTATTTTCCTTGGGGAAAAAGGGGAAATATTGTATTAATCTGTAGTCTTGTAAAGACTTCTAGGAGCTTAAAAAACAATTGATTACGTAGTCATAATTGTCCTGTGGATTAGAAATCCAAACAGCACAGTCATCTGCAAGCCATGACGAGGCAATATTCTTTAGAGAGGGGATATTAATTTTTCATTTTGTCAATTCCTTGTTTAAGTATTTTATATACACATGAGTCAAAAGGATTAGAAGTTAAGGGGGTATTGACAACATCACCATATTCTCATCTGCAAATTTACAGAGGAGGGATATAATACCATTAGAAAATAGACAAGTTGTTAAATTGTTATGTAGAATTTTACATTTGATGATAAAGGATGCATGGAAATGGATACATTCTAGGAGTGCCCAGAAGAATTTCCATTTTACAGTGTCAAATGTATTTTTTACTTAATCAGTGTTGCTACATCATTTACATTACATCTCTAATACCAGATTTATGAATATAACTATAACCTGACCAAACCCATACAACCAGTTCTATGCTTGGCAAGTCCTTGTTGAAAATCATAGGCAATTCTAGGTAGTATACTGTTGGATATGTTGGTCATAATTTTTGTGCATATTTTCACTTCCAGTTGTAGTGAGGAAATTGGTCTATAACTGTCTGGGAGTAATCTGTCCTTTTATGGCTTTGAAACATTACTACCTTGGCTACTAAAGTCTCATTTGAAAAATGTCTGGAGTTCTTTCATTCCTCAAAAGTAATTTAAGTGGTTCACTAAAACCCCCTTGCATTTTTTTGTAAAAGTCAGGAGTAAAACCATTTAGTCCTGAAATTTTTCCTGGCATTTAGTTTTCCATGGCCAGAAAATTTCTCCCTCTGGGATAAGTCTGCTTATTTTTGAACATTATCAGGTGATGATGCATTAAGTTGCATCTGTGTTAAAGATCTGTTAGTTTAGTTAGGGGCCATCCATTTCAAGATTTGATACAACTAACTGGCAGAACACTATTAATCTATTTAGGGTTTGAGATCATGTTATCCTCCTTATACAGTAATGATATTATAGATATTTCTCTATTTCTTTATAATAGTCTTTGTTCAGTTAAGTAACGGGAGGTTATACCGTTGGAGCTATAAAGGGTTTTTACATGTCCCATTTGTCCTGAATTTTTCATAGTGTAATATTTTTTATATTTCTTTTCACGTTGTTAATTTTGGTAATAAGCAGGTTATATTTGCACCTATGCTTTTTATATTCTGATTCTAACTGGGATCCCTGTTTAAATGTCAGCACTCAAAATGCTGAGTGCCAACATGCTGAAGGAAAAAAAGAAAAACTGAAAACCATGTATTACAGTGAATCTCGAAAATTGATCTTCTCCTTTAAACTTTTTTTTTTTCTGGAGGGAGAAAAACAAACATCACACCCCCAGAACTTATATATAGGAACTCCAAGATCACTATACCTTGGAAAAAAGGAAACATCCCCATCAATGGCCATCTTGGACTTGGTATATGCAAGTCTGCTTTTTCAGCCATTCTTAGTCTTTCAGGACTCACTTTAGTGGTTCCTATAGTTTCAAATGGTCACCTTCTGTCTTTCACTTTTGTCTGAGCAATTCCTTTATCTTTTTCATGCATTTGTTTTCTTTATAGAGGTTGTTGGCTATGCTTTTCATTATAACTTTAAACATTCATGCTTGGCCCAAGCTTTGGCCTCAGTGTTTTTCTCAGCAGACCAGTATTGTACCATTGCATCTTCTAGTTTATCATCTATCATTTTAGAGTTCAGTAACAGAGAAATTAGTCTCCAATTCATTGTTTGGGGAGTATGTTTCCCTATCTGTATTTCCATTATAAGGGGAGCATGGGTGGACCATTCCACTGGTGATATTTATATCTGTTACATCTTTAACTAAAGCCCTGGAATAAGCTGCACATCAATCCTACATGCAATGCCTCGACTGGGTGCAAAAAATGCAATGTCCCTATCTGTTGGATGTTATGTCCTTCAGCTATTCAGCAGCTCCAGATCATTAATCAATGCATGCAATAGTGCAGAGATTTTGGGTTGGTTGGTAAACCCTGCTGACAATTTATTAGTGTTTGAGAATGACATTGTGTTAAAGTCTCCCCTTCATTGATGATGTAGTCTCCGCGAAGTTTGAAGTGATTCATTTTCTTCAAAAACTCTGTTAAGGGTTTATGTCATCAACACTGGGTTCATAAAAAATGCCTAAAATTATACTGGCATTTTAGGTGTAGCTGCTACTAATGCCCAACCTGCTCTCTGACTCTGTCTATCTAATTATTGTAGACCATCCAATGCATAGCTGTATTAAGATATATATACCTCCTTTGGCAGACTTACATGAACTAAACAAACCCCAGCCTTGACACAATTTCAGAAGGATGCTTTTATCTTTTGTTTTAATTTTTGTTTCCAACAGGTAAACAACTTTTGAACATTTTTATATAGTTTAGTGCTGTTGTCCTTTTACAAACAATAAATAATCCTACAGTGTTTAGAGACAGGAACACTATAGGAATAACTGTACAATCTGATACTTCTGTTAGTTTAACAACTTGTTTGCCCCACTCATCTTTTGAATGGTATAGGTGTTTTGTTCGTTATTGCAAGTATTGTGCCATAGGTCCATGGTGTTATAATGAAAGTGGGACCAGGTCAAAAGCTAGATGAGAAGGAAGTGATCCCTAGATAAACAACTCCAAGCCTGACCTATTATAACTTTTCTTCCTAAACTCAATATCATTAATAATACTCTAAAAGATAAAATATGTATATAAAAGCACAAATAGAGTTAAATAATCATAACTATATAATAGTTTTCTTTAAAAAACATATACATATCTATCATCCAGCAACTGAGATTTCCCCAAGTTTCTATTGTGCCTCCATTTGATGGTTCAACCTTGGATGACGTCTTCTCACTTTGTTGAGTTTCTGATACTATAGGTGGAAGAGGGATGATGAGGTGGGAAGAACAGACAGCAAAATTAAACAAGAATGAGGGGAACAAACTGGGAAAAAGGGGGGGGTGAGATAACAGGACATCATGTATTAATATGCAGACCTTGTGCATGTGATGTGTATAACAGCTGGCATAGCAAGCCCATCAGCACATGTACAGTTTACTCACATATGAAATGTTACCTACTAATTGCTTTTTGCTGAATTATTGCTTTCCAAGAAAAAACATTCAATGTTCAGAGTTCAAAACTACTAAAATCATGCAATGCACCACTGGGCATCCTATCCTCTAAATTTGCACTCATGCTCTAGTCTTACATGCTATTTCATGCAAGTACTTGGTTTGTGAATCATAGCATGCACAGCATGCAAGTCAACAAGTGGCAATTATGCATAGTAAAGGAAGTTTATAGTTATTTTTTTATTTATTTATTTATTATTTATTTACATTTGTTGACTGGGAGTGTCCGACTGGATGTAGGTCCATTTTCAGCAGTGGCCCGGGGAGAAAAGTTAAATAAAGTTAAAATAAACAGACAGTAGTTACATTGGATTACATAGCAATTAACAATTTAACATAGCAATTAATTACAAACATATTTACAGATGAAGAACATAGTACATCAGTAGACCACTAGAATCTTTATCTGCAAAGTACATAACAGACATTAACAAATGCTATAATAAGATAACTACTTAACTGCATTTCCTGATGCCAGAAAGAATCTATTTTAAGAGGTAATCACCCCCCAAATACCATAAAAAAAAGAGAGAGAGATTCTTGTACGTGTTAATATGGAAGGAAAAAATACAGTCTGGAGCTCCCTCAAGATCTGTCTAATTGATATCTCCAATGCAAGTGTATCTGTAGAGCTTAGCAATGCTGTCTTCTGGAACATAAAGGTCAATCCTTTGGCATAATGCAGACTGAATCCAGTGCCAAAGTGTTTGTAGAGCTCATTAACTAACTCCAGGAAGACTCTATTGTCTTAACATCTTCAATTTTGATTTCCTTGGTGAAACAGTCCTCAGATGAATGGTATTGATAAGTGGTTGTATCTATTGTTTATGACAAGGTCTCTATTGGGAGTAAATATTGTTTTTCATGTCTGATTGCCTGATTTTGCAGTTTTCTTTGGGTTTTCATTTATTCCATTCTGGTTCTCAGTTGGTTAAGGTGTCAGGGGCCTTTTTCTCTGTCTCTCTCTATTTTTTTTTTGATGGTATTTGGGGGGGTGAGGTTTTCTTGTGTGATTACCTCTTAAAACAGATTCTTCTTGGCATCAGGAAATGCAGTTAGGTAGTTATCCAGTTCTTCAGAAAATTTTCGACCCTTTATGCTAATGCACAGTATAGTAGGGTAACAAAACTGCCCAGTATTCTCTCAGTCTTTCTAAACAGTCTTATATATGGAGCCATCATTTTATGTTTAAAAAATAAAGCAGTGCTGTTATCTGGGACTAAGCAGAATTGTGTTCCTGTCATTTTCAAATCATTCCCCAGTGCCCTGGGTCTGTTCAGAATGCTTTCTCTATACAGGTAGTTTAAAATTTGGAATAGAAATAGACAAGGATGTAAAGCTTCTGGGATAATTTCCTTCTACATTTCCTGGAAACCCTAACATGTTATTTCTATGTGCCCTGTTTTCAAGTTTGTCTATATTGGAGTTTGTTATATTGCAGATGTAGATGGTTTGAATAGTGCTTACTTCCAGCTGTTCGATGTGATCTCTGTTCTGGACCATTTTGTGTTTCTGGAGAAACAACAAGGACTGCATGTGGTTTAATTGGATATCATGATTTTTAGTGGTACTCTTAAAGTGCATGATGTTAAAGTTGTAAATCTTTTTTTTTTGCGGGAGGGTTAAGCCCTCTGTGTCCCCAAACTGAGAGACATCCACACACTCACAGAACATATATGTACCTACTCTAAAGTTGCACAATAGTGGAGAAAAGAGAATTCTACATTCTCTGTGAAAGTTCTTTCGGTGAGACATTTTCACTGTAACAGCAGTCACCAAAACTGCCAATTTAATGATGAGCACATCTGTAGACATATGAGCCAGTGTTTTGGTTGCAGCAAGTAAGCAATATAATGGCAATGGAGCATGTGGTCTGGTGTGTGTGTGTGTCAAGGTGTGGAGTACAAGGGCACCACCATGTGCAGGCCAGTGTTTGCAATCCCTTTGTTGGTCTGGCTGTGCACAAGCATTGCAACAGCAATATTTAGCTTTATGAAGGTGGCAAATAAGCAGTCCACACATATAGTGCACAGCTCATATAGGATTTCACACTGCCTGTGAATGTCAGGGTATATATTTAAGCCAAGTTAAAATGTTTGCAAAGATATGAGAATTTGAGGATATGACATTTAGTCTTTGATATAATGAGAGTAATATACTGGTGGAAAAGATAATGCAAATTATTAAAAACCTAATAAAAATATCACAGTACACCAATAATGGATTGTAAATTGCAGTTGTGGGACTAGAAATTTACCAGTGACTAGAGTAGGCTTACCTTCATTACAACTGAGTATGGAAAGGAGATTGAAAACTAAGACAACTACCACTACTACTACAATGTACAGGGGCTCAACTGTCCTAGACCTGCTCATTACCAACATGGGAGATCGATGCTCCATGTCAATGGTCACCCCCTTGTTGGTCAGGTCTGACCATAAGCTAATCACCATTGATGTCCACATCCCACTGCCACCCCCCAGTAAGGAAATCTCCATAAAAACTTCTCCAAAGCTAACTTCATGCTACTCAAGTCAGAAGTGGCAAACTTCATCACACCAATGCAGATGGAAACTGAAAGTTCAACTGCTGAATCCTACACTAAGGCACTGTATGAGCACATCCACTCATGCATGAATTGAGCCATTCCAAATCAAACCAAGATGCTCTCCTCCCAAAAAAAGAAGCCAATCTGGTGGTCCCCTGCCATAAACAAACTATACAACAGAAGGAAGAAAATGTTGCAGAAAAGAGGAAAATCCCATGATGCAAAATACTCCCTTACCAGCCTCAGTAAGAAGCTGAGATCCCTCATAAAATCCTCCAATGCTAGTTA
Organism: Protopterus annectens; assembly: GCF_019279795.1. NCBI lineage: Eukaryota > Metazoa > Chordata > Ceratodontiformes > Protopteridae > Protopterus > Protopterus annectens. The sequence continues at coordinate 1,232,817,916 of NC_056737.1, read as the reverse complement.
CGAAAATAAAATTGCCAAAGATTCCAAGGACAACCACAAGGCATTCTATAGTTATGTCAAGAATCTAAATGGCAATGCTCAGATGTGTTCTGAGCTACAACAGAATGGCATTAAATATACTGATCCCAAGGATATTGCCAGTATCTTGGCAGATCGATTCAGTGCCAACTTCACCCCCTCTAACCCCCTAAAGGGCCCAGCTCAATACCAAAAGATTGCCAAATTTCAGTAACCATGGCCACACAGGTAAAAAACGCACTCTCCAGTGCTAAGAATACAGCATCCATGGGACCAGCTGACATCCCAGACTGTGTACTACATGAACTACAAAATGAACTGGCACCTCACCTAAGTGTCATGTTTAATCATAGCCTCATCTCGGGCTTTGTGCACAATGCATTATCCCACTCCAAAAGGGGGGGATCCACCTTGGATCCTGGGAACTATTGTTCCATCAGTCTAACAAGCCTGATCTGCAAATCCATGGAACGCATTATCATGGAAATTATAAACAAAGACATTGGCAACTTTCAAACTGGACCCCACCCAGTTTGGTTTTGTAAAGGGCCGATCATCTCTCCTCAACCTGATTGACTTCTTCGAATCAGTATCCAGAGCTGTGGATGAGGGAAAGGCAGTCCACACAGCCTATCTGGACCTCACCAAGGCCTTCAACACCATCCCTCACTCTGGAATAATAGATAATCTTACTAAGCTGGGCATTAATCCCTATGTCACTCGATGGGTTGCCAACTGGATTACTGACAGAACCCACACTGTAAAAGTAGCCAACTCAAAATCCAGCTCCAGACAAGTGACAAGTGGAGTACCTCAGGGTTTTCTCCTGGGACCGCTCTTGTTTGGCATCTACTTCTCTGAAGTACAGGCCAGCACTAAGGGACTCTTGCTAACAAAGTTTGCAGATGACTGCAAACCGGGAGCCGTTATTGAATCCCAAAATGATGTGGATATTCCACAAAAGGGCCTTACAGAAATAGATGCTTGGTGCCAGAGCCATGGGCTCAAGCACAATGCCAAGAAATCTATAGTTATCCCCCTTGGGAAAAAAACATGTACCCATGAATTACCATCTAAGTGGCAGTACACTAAACACCGAAAGTGTGATAAGGGACTCAGGGACACAAGTGGACAGTGGTGTCACCTTTGATAACCACATCACTACAACAGTCAGCAAATCCTTTTATGTGGCATACCTCATCATTAAGGACTTTTCATCCAGAAGAACGAGGTCATTGTCCCACTGTACTCATCCCTCATTAGACCCATTATAGAGTACAATGCTCCATTTGGTATGTAACTCACAAGACATCTGCAACAACTGGAAAGGCTACAGAAATACCTGACTAAAAGAATCACAAGCGTAAAGCAGATGCCCTATTCTGACCATCTAAAAAGACTCCAGCTATACTCTGTCACATATTGCCTGCTCATAGGCAATCTCTGCTTAACATACAAGGCCATGTCAAACCCAGAGCTGTTGGACATGCTACACTTAAAGAAATCCCAATCCCTCAGATTCACATGCTCCAGGGATCTAAACCTGGTCATCACAATGAACAAAACATGCTGGAGGGATAGGTTCCTGACCCAGAGACTCACCATACTCTGGAACAGACTGCCCATACATGTCAAGCTGAGAGTCTCTTTGGCCCTCTTCAAAAAGAACCTTGATGATTGGATGGAGATAGGAAATTCACCCCAGGGATCATGTTAATCATCCTGTTAGACAGAAGACCAGGGAAGTAATAGTCAGGGAATTGTTAAGGCTAGGCTTGTATAGGCCCTAGGGTCAATAGCCTAGTACCAACCTATGAACCTATGTCAAATACTATTACTGCTACTACTACAACTACTAGTGCTAATACTACTAATACTAACAGTATTACTCTTACTAATACTAATACTACTATAACTGCTATCACTTCTGCTACTAGTAGTAGCACTAGGATCACTGCTATCACTATTGCTATTGCTCTACTACTATTACTGCTATCAATGCTACTAGCATTATTATTATTACTGCTCTCACTGCAACTACTACCACTGGTAGTACTACTATTACTGCCAAAGCTACTACTATGACTACTATTGCTGACATCAACACTACTACTGCTAGTAGTACTACTATTACTGCTTTCACTACTATGGATACTACTAGTACTACTATTGCTGTTATCACTTCTGCTGCTACTAGTATTACTATCACTGCTATCACTACCATTACTTCTACTATTACTATTACTGCTATCACTACTACTTCTAGTACTACTATTACTGTTATAACTACTAGTATTACTGTTTTCACTGCTACTACTAGTATTATTGTTACTGCTTTCATTACTTCTACTGCTACTTGTATTACTGCTATTACTACTGCTAGCAGTACATCTGTTACTGCCATCACTACTGCTAATAGTACTACTACTAATATTATTATCACCGCTATCAGTAGTACTAGTACTACTATTACCACTATCACTACTACTAGTAAAATTATTATTGCTATCACTACTACTACTAGCACTGGTATGACTCCTACTAGTACTACTGCTACTGTGTTCACTACTATTACTGGTGCTATTATTGATATCTCTACTACTACTAGTAATGATATTACTGTTATCACTACTACTACTTTAAGTACTACTATTGCTGTTCTCATTACTACTAGTAGTGCTACTATTACAGCTATCACTACCACTACTACTCCTATTACTGCCATCACTACTACTTGTGCTACTACTATAATTGCTATCACTACTACAACTACTACTACTGCTAAACTCATACATTTTTGTTAATAGAAAATCAAGGCAATGTTTTAGAGTTACTTGGAAAAGAAAATTCAGAGTAGATAGAAATTCTATGATAATAGATATGCAAATAATCTTTCTATTTTGAGTGAGACGGGGACAAGGTAAAGGTTAACGTTCCATAAATTATGCAGACTGGTGAAATGAAAGTAAGTATGAATAATAATACAGTACAGCCAAAAATGCAGCGTGTAAAGGGTGAATATTCTCAAGTGTTTAAATACAATTGTAAACATATCTACAAGACTGACAACAATGCTTATACATGTTACCTTTCAGAGTTTCAAGTTAATGCCTTCTCAGAGAGAATGAACATTTAGAATGTTACCTCTCCTCATGCAGAATCCGGAAGAGTCAGGAAATATTTATATTAATGTTCTAACTCAAAGGAACATTGCTGGCCACATGCAATGCCCCTGTAGACCATCTTTTTAGTTCATTCACTGTTACTGTGTTCTGCCATACTTGCTGTAAGTTACACCATTCATAAAGACTGTGATGTGCTTCCTACTACCCCACTAGGTGGGTGTAAAATCCAAGGTGTAATAATATACAAAGTAGAGAATCAAGTAGAAGGTGGGCTCTTTGTTTAATAGGAAGCCATTTGGCTTTAGAAATGGTGTGGCAGTAGGCTGCATGAAGAGGAGAATTTCTGAAAACAATGGCAGATTTTGTTAGTGGCAGCTTTTATGGTATTTAAGGTTTTTTTTGTGAGGTGGATGTCATGAGTAGAAGACTAAAATCTAGGAAGAAGTGAAAGAACACTTTGCCAAGTGTTGTTCTTGTGGGAGTTGCTGTAAGGTGAGATTTTGTTGTCCCCAATGAGGATGGTGTTGAGCATTAATTAATGTATGTATACCTATTTGTTGACCAGGTAACCCACTGGACAAATCATCTCATTCCAGAGGCACCCTGGAAGCACTATCTGGTTAAGTGACATGTTCAGAATCCCACAGTATACAAATAAAGGTGGCAGGAATCAAACACTGTACCCTGGGCACAGGAAGCATCAAACACTGTACCCTGGGCACAGGAAGCAGCTCATTAACAGTTTAGAGCTTTAGCCCCAGCTGATCAGAACCAGAGTGTTGCATAAACTACATTTTTCTATGTTTGCAGTCTACTTTGAAGCTATTGTCTCCCAACCCTGCTTTCACCATTGCAGCTGTCTGGCATTTTTTGAAAAGAGCAACCTTTTCTGTGCTTGCAGTCTATTTTGAAGCTGTTGTCTCCCAACTCTGCTTTCACCATTGCAGCTGTCCTGCATTTTTTTGAAAAGAGCAACCTTTTCTCTGCTTCCAGTCTATTTTAAAGCTGTTGTCTCCCAACCCTGCTTTCACCATTGTGGCTGTCCTGCATTTTTTGAAAGGAGCAACTTTTTCTTTGCTTCCATTTGATTTTGAAGCTGTCTCCTAACCCTGCTTACACCATTGCAGCTGTCCTGCATTTTTTGAAAAGAACAACTTTTTTGTGCTTCCAATCTATTTTGAAGCTGTCATCTCCCAACCCTGCTTTCACCATTGCGGCTGTCCTGCATTTTTTGAAAAGAACAATATTATGTTGCAGTTCAAATCAGTTTTACTCTTTCCAAACACTATTGTAAACTTTAGAGTTCAGTGCGAAGGTCTTCAGCTGCATACTTTCCTTCCCTTCTAATAGCACCCTATCCCTTGTTGTGATTTAGTTTGCTTTTTTCTGTTTATAGATTCTTCCTTATATACTAGTATTTTCATAGCCAACTTTAGTTTTTCCCAATATAAATAGATTTTTTGCTTTATTTAGTATTCTGCTCACAGCATATTTCTCACCCCTAACGGATATTGATTTGTTCATATTTTCAGCTGTTTAGTAGTGTTCTCACTAATTGTCATGCTTCATCTTTATATCAAGGTTAAGCTTACAGACAAGGGATAAGACTACCTGGGTTCATCTCTGAATCAAAGGGTGGCTGATAACTTGTTATTTACATTGACCAATGTCAGACTTTTTGCTTAAAATACAACTGTCTCCTAGTTACTGTATAACCCCTCTGCCAATATCCAATAGGCTGTTTTGAAAAAATGCATTATTTAACCCTCAGGCTCCATTTTTAAATCTCAGTACAACTAATCAGAACTGGAGATTTGCATACACTAAAGTATATTATGTACAAATATCTACATAGATTGAAATAACTCTATGCATTACTGTTTGCTTTTCTCTCAATTGCTGAGTGTCTTCTACATGTGTACATTAGGCTAGTCACTGCATTTTCTTTTTTTTATTAATGTTAGTATATTGTGTGATAGATGTTTTTCCCTTTTGCTGTAACCATACACTGCTTTCTGTATAGTAATATTTTGTTAGAATATATGGCTAGATATTAGCTCCAGCATGTGGTGATACATATTTGAAATGGTTTCACATTTTAGTGCACAGCATTTGAAAACTGGCCATAAGCTTTGTCTATGGATTATATAGTCTCTTATTATGATAAATTTATGCTGCAGACTGGAGTTAGGTCTTTTGACAGCAGTGTTTGAAATTTTCTACTTTACTATCTGCTCTATATTTCAAGCAGTTTTATGTAAAATATATTTAATGTTTACTCACTGAGCTTAGAAGAGGTGATTTTATTATAGAACTGCATCCAATCACAGTGCAGTATGCTAGATGTAATTTTCAGGTCATCTTACAAGTAGTAATTTTTTTTTTACTATTTCAGTTTTTCTGTGGTTCCAGTCTATTTTGAAACTGTTCTCTCCCAACCTTGCTTTCACCATTGTGGTTGTCCTGCATTTATTGAAAAGAACAACATATGTTGCAGTTCAAATCACAGTTTTACTGTTTCCAAATTTATTGTAAACTTTAGAGTTCAATGCCAAGGTCATCAGCTGCATACCTTCTTTCCCTTCTAATAGTGCCCTACCCCTTGTTGTGATTTAGACTGGTTTTACTGTTTATAGATTCTTTTTTATATACTAGCCTTTTCATAGCTTACTTTAGATTTTCTCGGTATAAATAGATTTTTTTGCTTTATTTAGCATTCGGCTCACAGCATATTTCTGACCCCCCAATGATATTTATTTTCTCATATTTTCATCTGGTCAGTAGAATTCTCACTAATTGTCATAATTTATCTCTATCTCAAGGTTAAGACTACAGACAAGGGATAACATTGCCTGGATTTATCTCTGAATCAATGGGTGGTGGATAACTTGTTACTTATGTTGACCAAGGTCAGACTTCAGACTTGCCTGGGCCATTCACCCTTGCTATGCTCAGGATCTCTCCACTCATCTACCCTACCCACATTCCCACCCACCCCCAATTCAATTAAATGTATATCTAACCAAACCATATCTACCTCATCAAACAAACCAAGTACAAGCATTCTTTCCAAATTAGTCAGTTAGAAACTTCAGTCTGTCCAAATGTCTCCCAGCAAGCCAGTCATTGCTCCCTAAATAATTTTCACTGTCCGTTTAACTCTTTACAGTTTAAATCCCACCCAACTAATTTCTATATAGAACACCAGAACTTTAACTTACTCTACCTATTAAAATGCTATCCCTACTCTACTTTGAATTCATACTGCTCTCCATAACTGATCACCTTACATCCTACCAGAGTCCATTAAATATTAACCATACTTTCCACAAAACTATCTCCATCCACAATCACAAACTTACCCCTTTCTCTGACTTTAAGAGTAACTGTCTAGACTTACCAAGACACAAACCTCCTCCCCATAGAAAAACAACAAAACACAGTATAATTAAGTATCACAAATTCCTATCCATGTACCTTCACTTTATAATTCATATAGCCAAGACTCTCACTATTAATGGTGACATACATCCTAACCCAGGTCCACCAGTCTCTACCCCAAATCCCCCTATTAAACAGTTTTCTAGATCTCCCTCACAAAGAAGCAGACCTGTTACTTCTATACTTGAATCTACAAAGTATTTTGAATAAGATTCACTCTACAATCTCCGATTACTCACCAGATATTGCCATTTTAACAGAGACCTGGCTGAAACCACATATTCAGAATAATGAAATAACCCCCTCAGGATATAACATTCTTAGATCTGATAGGCAAAATAGAAAAGGAGGAGGTGCAGCAATATTATTTAAGAATAAACTCACTCTTCACCAAGTGACTACCATTATTTCAACTCCCATTAACACTGACATACTATTTTCTAAATTAAATATTAACACTAACAAACACAGAATTATAGTAGCTATCTATATCCCACCTGGAAAAAAATATTCCAATAATTGAGAACATCCTCCAAAATATCTCTAATAATTTCACCCGAGAAACCACCATCATGGCTGACCTAAACACAGATTGGCTATCATGTAATTCAAATACCCTCAATAGCCATATCAATCTCTTTGGGTTCTCAAAGATTATCCAAACTCCAACAAGAAGAGACAAACTCACAAAAAAACAATCTATTCTTGACTTGACACTGACCAATAAATCCTCTCACTACCAAAGAGCTAGTTATCTACCTGAAAGTCTAAGTTACCATATACCCACCTACCTACTCAGGCAAAATCTTATCCCTAGAAAATAAATCATTTATCACCAAATTAGGAACAAGACAAAATTCACCTCCAATAATTTATAGACGTATTACAAAAGTACAATTGGGCTACACTCACAACCCTTCTCCTAGATGACTCCATCAATTACTTCAACCATGCCTTTCTCAACATTCTCAACAGATTGGCACACCCCAGAACAGTTCAAGTTAAGGCTAACTTTATCCCTTGGCTGACAAAAGAAACTAGTTCTCTCCTCAAGCAAAGAGATAAAATTTGGGCCTTATGGAAATCCAACAAAACTCAGTCTACTCACTTAGCATATATATAAATCTGGAACAGGGTTAAAAGCAAATCAAAGTTGATAAAAAATGTACTACTATAATATGCAACTGATACATCATAGAAATCTACAGAAATTCTGGACTGCAATTAAAAAAAATCCTCCATCCAGGCCAAACCACAACCCCCACCCCTAATATTCTAAACAAACCTTTGTCCATTGCTAAAAATGTCAACCATTGTTTTACCAATAGTATTATAGATGTAGCTAAACAAATACATAGTGAGCAAGAACCATCTCCTTCTTCTTACAGTAGTAACCAGGACACCTTCTCATTTCATCTCATCTCCACCAAAATTATACTAAAACTCCTAAAAAACTCAAACTTACCACCTTAGCAGCAGACAATCTCTCAACAGAATTCCTCAATATAGCAGCGGAAGGTATCTCCTATCCCATATCAATACTTATCAACAGATCAGTTGCTGAACACTATGTTCCTTATGTATGTAAAATCTCTCACAGTCTCACAATATAAATGTGGCCAATCAACTAAACTCAATAACCATAGACCCATTGCCATACTATCTCCTATCTCTAAAATCCTGGAAAAGTGTAATCTCTTTCAACTTCTACATTATGTCATAGTCAACAACCTCCTGCCAACTACCCAACATGGATTCAGACCCCACCATAGTACTACTACTGCCTTACTTAGCTTTACCAACACATTTAACCACTTTAGAAATGAAGGAAAGATAGTCCGAGCTGTTTTCCTAGATATGGCTAAAGCTTTTGACACTATTTCCCATAGTAAACTACTTTCTGTTCTCAAAAAGCTAAATCTTAACCCCTCTGCCATTTCATGGTTCCAAAGTTAATTAACCAGCTGTCTGAGGGCAGTGAAATGGTTACAAGACATTTCCCCTCTATTCCTCTATTCCTCTATGGTGTTCCACAGGGATCTCTTCTTGGACATCTTCTCTTTAGTTTATTTACAAATGATCTTCATACTTCCACTTCACTAGCATCAATAAAACAACATGCTGATGACTCCACTCTTATAGGTGCAGCACCAACCATTCAACAACCACAAGATACAATACAAAAGTCCTTCACTCATATTGAAACATGGTTAACAAACTCACAACTTATCCTCAACCCCAATAAAACCAAACATATGATCTTCCATCCAACCAAACTCACAGATAACCTCTACACCTTCCATATTACTCCTCTAGATAGCACAAGAATAACTCCTGACCCACAAATCAAATTGCTTGGTGTTACAACTGATAATAAATTGAGATTTTATACTCATATATCTCAAACAAAAAATGGAGACCCTTAATAGAAGCAAAAACTTTCTAATAGATAACTCCTGGGTAGCTATTTCCAGAACCCACCTCTTATCAACCCTTCTCTATGCATCATCCATACTTATTAATCTAAAAAAAGACAGACTTTGACAAACTGGTGATAGCTATAATAAAATAGCAACATTTTCCACTTACTCCAAGCATAGGACACACCACTGCCTAGCTCTCAAAAATCTCTCCTGGCTAGAGTTACCACAGCTTCTGTTATATAACCAGCTAATAACTATCCACAAACTTCTTTATCATCCTGGCAAAACTCCCTCATTCTTAAACTTAGTTCAGCCATACACCAACTTACCTACACTTCATTCTGCAAATAAAACATTATTACAAGTTATAAAAACTGATAATACTGCAGAAAGCTCACTTTATTCATGTCATGTCTCTAAACACTGGAACTCACTTCAACACCACATAAGAACTGCCTCCAATTTAACTTAATTTAAAATGTTACTAAAGAACTACTTAGCTGATTTATGGCTATGCTCATGTCATAGTCCAGGCTAATTTCTAATAAGTATTTCCCCTTATGCATCTTTATATCAAACTTATGACTCTAGGATTGTCACTCACAATAGTTATTGTGCAACTGTACTACTGTAAATATATGCTTATTTAACTTGTAATTAATCAATAGCCCTAAGATTGTAATGTTTTGAAATAATATTTTTTACTATGTAACACACTACAACCTCTTTTGCTGATGAGTGTGGATTCTCCATGATTTGATTTAGTTAGAAGTGTTTTGTTTTGCCATCCACCGATGTATGTTTTACTATCCCCAGGATTCATGAAGCTCGGCGCAAGGATGGCGTTAGCCATGTGCCAACCGTGCGATGTAGAGATGGCACAGCAGCACCACATGCAAATTAATGAAGGCGCGCTGCCATAACGGCCACATGCATAGGAAATGTGTGCGAGCTCAGGGGGCGTGTCCAAGCGCTGCACGGAGGCGTGAACATGTCAGCTGCATACGCACAACCTAAAATGCTGACTAGTACAGCCTGCCATTAATAGTAATCACTCCTGTCAGTGTCCATGGATACTGAAATGTATGCAAAGCATACAAGACAGTTTTACGAACACCAAAATAAAAAGTAAACACAAAGGCACGTAGCTGAATATTGAGTCCCCGTCCTTCAAACAAATGACATTTAAAACCCCATGCCCGTATTCCATTATAGTGTTGACAGTTATACCAAGTGGAAGTGAAACGTATCGTGTTAGCATGTCGCCAATTGCTAAGCCTAGCCCAATGGTTAGGGTTACCACCTGTCCCACGTTGTGAGGGACAGTCCCCCTCTAAGCAGTTGGGTCCATACCAAAACCATTATAAATGTCAAATGTCCTGCAATTGTAGGACATAATTATGTCCCATATTTTATATAATAGTCCCATACAATACTTATTTCCATATGTAAAATACCTAAATGTTACAAGAAACAGAATAAGTAAGTAAACGAAACAGAATAAGCAACTAAACTGCTACAACAATAAGCTTATATTTAGGCATAAAACTAAAGTACTATCCTTTGTACTGACCATGGGTATGTGTTGGCGTGTAAAATCTGATGTGTGTCCCGAAAATGTCCCATCCTGGACATATGAAAAGGTGGCAACCCTACCAATGGTCTGAGCATTCACCCAATATCTGCCCATTCGCAGTCCAAGTCGTCCTTGTCAGGACGGCCCAAAGATGAACGGGTATTACCCAGGTCTTCCTACCATGTCATAAAAGATAAGTATTTGTGTGTACTTATGTGCGTGAAGTACAGCATGTGGATGATCAGAAAAGCTAGGGTAGTCCTCACAACCATATTGGTACCAGAGATATGTAATGTACGGAATGTGTTCTGTTGACTGTAACATGGGCCATCAACCAGAGAAGGGATGGATGGTGTCTGTGGAATATGGGGGTGGGGGGGTGACAGGTAATGTAATAATATGCCAAGGGGAGACTGGGTTGGATGCACAATAGGTGAACTGGAGGTGTACGAGGGAGCAGTGGGTGAATCAGAAAGATAACCATAGAACAAATATTCACATCCGCAATACAACCTGACAGGCCATACTGTAGAACACAATCCCACAAACATATGAACATTAAAATGTGTGATACACATGTACAGAATGTTACCAGCACATGCCCACATAATGGTCTGGCCTGTACTGAGCCATCCAACCCCAACACACCTGGATACATAATTGAATACCCATCATCCTCTCCACAGCACACCACCCCCCTTTCTGAATGTCCCCAAAACCACACATACTCAGGCTGCTAGCTAGGCGCAGCCATATCTGCACATAGTGACCCCTACTCATATCTAGTAGGCAGTCTCACCCTAGGCAGTCTCATGATTGCAAACTATGTATCCCTTGCATTTATAACCCTACCTTATTTTTGTAAAGCCAAAGGAATCGAGGTCATCGGTCCCCACAATTTTTGGATATCCCTCATGAGATAAGTATCTGTTCTAAACATTAGACTTGGAGTCACGACACGATGTCCAGTCCTGTAGACATCTGGACACAAGTTGTATGAGCAGTAGTTGTCCACAAGACTGCTCAGCCTCCAGCTGGTCCTGCAGAACCTATGACCCAGGATTAAAAACCTGACCATGATGCATGTCTCCCCCCTGCATTATCGGGAATATATACCTTACACATTCGCATAGTGGCAGTCAGATATAGGGTGATTAAGCCACTTTAAAGCAGACATAAGTAGGGTTATCACCTGTCCCACTTTGCGAGAGACAGTCCCTTTTTGGACAGTGTTGTCCTGACCAAAAATAATACAATGGCAAATGTCCTGTGATTGTAGGAAATACTTATGTCCCATATTTCATGTAACAGTTGCATAAAACAGTTATTTCTGTATGTAAAATACTTAAATGTTACAAGAAACAGAATAGGCAACTAAACTGCTACAAGAATAAGCTTTCATTTAGGCAAATAAGTAAAGCTCTAACCTTTGTACTGACCGTGGATATGTTTTGGCCTGTAAAATCTAATGTGTGTCCCAAAAATGCCCCATTTTGGCCATTTGAAAATGTGGCAACCCTAGATGTAAGCAGGTATGCAAGCGTGTATGCATGACGGTAAGTGGCGGTGATTCAATAGTATGGGGAATGTAAATAAGAATGTAGGTGTATATGCATGTGTATGTACAGACCGATATATATATATATATATATATATATATATGTGTGTGTGTGTGTGTGTGTGCGTGTGTAGATATGAAGAATGAACATGGTCACAATATAGCAGTCATAACAAATGTGAAGGGAAACAGCAGCGGAAACCCCCCATAATATTTAGTGCTGTTAGATATCAGGATGGCCAGAAGTGAGCACACCTCTGCACCCCTAACCACAGGTAGAACGTTAAAAGTCAAACTAACGATGTCCCCATGCTAAGTCTGACTTTCAACTAGATACAGGGCAGTACTGGTCCCCAGTCAGACAAGCCTAAACCCGGATTACCACATGAACACCCTGACAATCAAATACACGTATGTGAAAGGGCTATAGGATTTGGAGGTCTGAATATACTTTGAGTGAGTCAGCATGCGGCAAGGGTCCAGAGCAGTAGGGATTGGTGCATGTGTAGTAGTGCGGTTTTCCCAAAAGGAAAATGGATGCCTGCTGTGTTAGTGAAGTGTGGAGTCGTGTGTTCGGGTAACTATGAACCATGGGTATACATATAAATGAAGCAGAACACCAATAGTGTAGTGTTTAGAGCATCCGACTATAGAGCAGATGTTGCCAGTTCAACTGCAGCACACACCATTTATGACACGTAATCCGAATATGAACATATCTTGCTAATTTTATGCTGTATAACGATATAATACCAATTAAATGTGAACTGGGGTGATGTATCACAGTATGAATGTAGACGGATTTTGCATGACTTGAATCGGCAGTTAAACGGAAAACTGCAGCTGAAAAGTGTTGTACTCACCCTTTGTCCAATGGCCCTTGTTCCATCCAGCAACACAATATACCGCGTTGGCCAGGCCTGACACCAGGACCCTACACATCACAATCAATGTGATTTAACACTAAACCATGGCAGTTATACCTAACATCGATGTTACCACAAACATAGCACACAGCACAGTCATTCAACAGTATGATCAAAGTAATTAAATCATATAGATGTGTATGCATGCATACGTACAAATATATATATATATATATATATATATATATATATATATATATATAGATATATAGATATATCTATCTATCATATATATATATATATATATATATATATATATATATATATATATATATATATATATATACATTATTTATTTATTTATTTATTGACATTTGTTAATTGGGTTTGTCCAACTGGGCTTGCGGCCCATTTTCAGTGGAGACCCGAGGAGAAAAGCTCCAGTAGTACATTTTAAACAATATTGATATAATAGCAGTTATAGCTAAAAGATTCACATATGTTGGGTTACATGCATAAAGTTAAAGTTGCATTAAAAAGAAGCTAAGTAAGAATTTTACATTGATATAGTTCAATAGGTCAACAATAAAAAAATTTGTTTGTATAAAATTATGCAAATGCATAGCAGACACATTGAAGAGAGAGGTGTAATGAGGTACTAAGTATGGTCCTTTTGAGGGTACATAAAGGGAAGGAAGACAAGGTAGGGTCATGGCAAGGGCAGGTTCTGGAATTGAGAAAATAAGCTTTTAGTGCATTTTTAAAGTGTGAGGTGTGGGAGATTGAATGTAAATCAAGGGGAAGTTTGTTCCAAGCATGGACAAGGGAGTGTATGTAGAGTAGCTTGCCTACTGACCTTTTTGGGTGGTAGATATCAAGTAATTGTTGGTTAGAAGTACAGAGGGTCCAGGATGGGATACAGACTGAGACTAAGGAAGATAGAGATGGACAGAAGGAGGGTTTATAAATAATAGAGTATAGCTTATGAAATTGATAAGATAGCAAAAATTGGGGAAGTTCAAGCCATTGAAGAAAGTTTAAAGAAATGCAGTGGTGTAAGTTGTATGGGGAGTTAGTAATGAATATGCCTAATTTATGGTAAGTCTGTTGGAGTTTGTTTAGAGTGGAGGCCTGGATATTGGTAATAACTGGGGTGGCGTATAAGAGGGAGGGGAGGAGGAGTGCCTGGCCAAGGGTAAGTCTAGATTCAGGGGTTAGGAATTTTTTGTTCCGATATAGCAGACCTAGTTTCTGGTTTGTTTTTTTTATACATTGGAGTATGTATAGGTTAAACTTTAGATCGTCATCAATAATGACCCCTAGGAGTTTTATATGGGTGCCAGGTTGGATAGTTGTATTGTTAGAAGATGTAATAAAAAAGGAGGTTTTGTGATGAGAAAGAAAACGGGGAAGGAAAAGAAGGAGTTTGGTCTTTTTTGGGATTTAAGATCAATAGGTTGTGAGAGAGCCATTTTTCAGTGGATAGTAGGGTCAGGGAGTGTAGTTCAGGAATGTTATTTGAGATGGATATAAGTGTGGTGTTACTTGCATACTAAATAAGGGAGGATTCTTTGCATGAGGTGTAAAGATCATTGGTGAAGATGTTAAACAAAAGGGGTCCCAAGATGAAGCCTTGGGGAACACCAGTGGAGATGGGAAGGAAAGGTGAGGAGGATGAGAACCATTTGACAGATGGTTCCCTGCCAGATAGGTAACTAATAAACCAGGCAAGTGAGGAGGGGGTTAGGTGGAGATTTGCGAGTTTGGATAGTAGTAGAGGATGAGAGACAGTATCGAAGGCTTTGGAGAGATCTAGGAAGAGACAGGAAATGAGTTTATTGTTGTCTAGGGCCTCTGCAATGATATGAGTGAAGGAGAGGAGGGCAGTGGTGGTGCTGTGGTGAGGATGAAATCCATGTTGGGTAGGGGTAAGTAAGTGGTGTGTGAGGAGGTGATTGAGAAGCTGTGAGTGAATACATTTTTCTAATATCTTGGAGGGGGGGACAGAATGGCAATGGGTCGGTAGTTTGAGGGATCAGTGGAGTTTCCACCTTTATGAAGAGGGATATATATGCATATAGGGTAACCACCTGCCCCACTTTGCGAGGGACAGTCCCTCTTTGGCCAGTTGTGTCCTGTACACTTAGTGTCAAATGGCAGATGTCCTGAGATTTAATGACAAAAAATATGTCCTATTTCTATGTAATAGTAGCATAATACAGTTATTCTGTATCTGAAACACCTAAATGTCATAAGAAACTGAATAAGCAACTAAAATGCTACAAGAATAAGCTGTCAATTAGGCATAAAAGTGAGGTCCTGTCCTTTGTACTGGCTGTGGCTATGTGGCAGCCAGCAAAATCTTGACATTTCTAACAAATAAGTCCCACATTGCCCATTTGAAAAAGTGGTATATATATATATATATATATATATATATATATATATATATATATATATATATATATATATGTACACAGAACGAACATGGGAACAAGAAAGCAATCATAATGAATGTGAAGTAATATAGCTGACCAGAGGTGGCCAAAAATCCCTGTGTCTCTAACCACAGGAAGGATGCTAACAGTGGGAGTAATCTTGTTCTCATGCAAAATCCGACTTTCAAATGGGTATAGAGCTGTTCCGGTCCCCAGTCAGACAAGCCTAAAGCCGGATGACCACATGAACACCCTGACAATCAAACACATGTATGTGCCAGGACTATAGGCTTTGGAGGTCTGAATATCCTCGGAGTGAGTCAACATGCGGCATGGGTCCAGAGCAGTAGGGAATAGGGAATGGCGCATGTGTAGTAGTGCAGTTTTCCCAACAGGAAAATGGATGCCTGCTGTGTAAGTGAAGTGGTGAGGCATGTGTTCGGGTAACTATGAACCATGGGTATACATATAAATGAAGCAGAACACCAATAGTGTAGTGGTTAGAGCATCCGCCCAACGAAAATGCATTCAAGGTTCAAGTTTGACTATAGCACATATCATTTTCCTTGTGGAATGAATGTTGCTCTGCTGTAAAGCCGACATTTTGAACATGTGAAAGTGAAAGTGTGTATCACATGGGACTATTAACCAGATCCTTTCAATCAAAGTGGTACTGTCATAATGAATAAGGCACAAGTAAGCACAAATAAGTGGCAGTAAACATATGTTACGCACAGTAAGCATAGGCGAGTGTGCCTGTGGGTGTAAGCAGATCCCAGAACAGGCAGCTCCCAGAGCAGGAATTGTATGTTTGTATGTACAGATGTAATATATATACACATATGTGTATACATATATTTATATATATATATATATATATATATATATATATATATATATATATATATATATATATAGACACACACACACACACACACACACACACACACGCATATATAGATGTGTGTATAGATATATAATATCTACATACATGATAGATATATATATATATATATATGTGTGTGTGTGTGTGTGTGTGTATATATATATATATTTATATATATATATTTATGAAGAATGAATGTCGTAACAATAAAGCATACACAAAGGATGTGAAGGGAATCAAGAGCAATTTTGGTATTATATAATGCTGTCAGCGTATGTCATAAAAAGCTGCCCAGGAGTGAGCAGAGCACCGCTACTCACACCACAGGCAGGGTTTTATCAGTGGGAGTAACATCGTTGAATTGCTAAGTCTACTTTACACACAGACGGAATGTAGTCCCATGCTGGGACCTCCAAAAATTGGAAAGTGCAAATGGCCGTATTCCATAACCCCAGGAAACGCACGTATGTGCAAATATACATGGCAGGAGATCCTGTGAATACACGTGGTGGGACAAAATGTGTGTAGGGCCCCAAATGCTCTGGAGAGGGCAATGTGTAAAGGTGTGTCATGGCTGCGATAACAAGTGGATAATGGATGTTACGAGTGTAAATTCAACAAGGGTGGGATGTAGGAACTATGGGTATGCAATTATGGATCCAGGCTTGCCAGGGTTGGCTGGCCTGGTTCTAATGGACCGCCCCGTAGAGGTCAGCTAGTTCGTAACAGGTATATATGCATAAACACATGCAGACAACAATATGTTGAAGTACAATTTCTGTAACACGTGCATTCCATTTGTTGACATAAATACTAGGAATGTGCACATACAAACATCGACAGTAGATGGAATAATAGGCTGTGCAGAAGAGGGATGGGTTGAATCACACTGTATCACATTCCAATTACCATCGGTAATCCATACATGAACATATTGCGACATTTGTCTGCTGTATAACGTGCTAAATACCGATTACAAGATAACTGGAGAGAAGTGTCAGTGTTATAATGAATAAGGCACTAGTATGCTGGTGAAGAATATATAAACACCATTACGTATGTGTAAGTGCGTATGAGCGGGGAATGTATTGACACACAGATGTGTATAGATATATATATATATATATATATATATATATATATATATATATATATGTATAGATACATATATATATATATATATATATATATATATATATATATATATATACTTATATATATATATATCTATATATTTATATATATATATATATATATACATATATAAATTATATATATATACATATATATATATATATATATATATATATATGTATACAAAATCATATATATATATATATAAATGTGTGTGTGTATAGACATATATATATATATATATATATATATATATATATATATATATATATATATATATATATATATATATATATATATATATATACATACACTCACACACACACACACACACACACACACACACACACAAATAGATATCTATATATGTATATAGACAGCAAGATATGAATATACATGTATGCATACATATGCAGATATATCTGTATATATTAATGTAAATATATATATATATATATATATATATATATATGTTACAGTAAATATACACATGTATATACCTAAGTTATGTTACAACAGTTACGGGTAACATATGTTCAGACCGGGCATATGTTGGTGGGAGATCCAATCAACAAACGTCTACCTCCCACCCCCCCAGCTAGGCCAGTGAGACATACAGACAAGCAATAAAGGTAAATACAACACAGCTTCCCAGACCACTGGCAGGAAACTAACAGTGGGAGAGATCTACAAGGTCTACACTTTAAACATGGACAGCGACATCCCTTGTGGGACACCAAAAATGTTGTTCTTCCAGGCAATGCAGTAAAGACTACTGTGACCAGGATGTAGCTGTACACGGAACAGTAGGTTGTGCAAGCCTGATAACACATGGGTTGACAATTTTGAAAGGAGCAACTTTTTCTTTGCTTCCATTTGATTTTGAGCTGTTGTCTCCCCAACCCTGCTTTACACCATTGCAGCTGGGTCCTGCATTTTTTGAAAAGAACAACTTTCTTTTGTGCTTCCAGTCTATTTTGAAGCTGTCATCTCCCAACCCTGCTTTCTACCATTGCGTGGCTGTCCTGCATTTTTGAAAAGAACAATATTATGTTGCAGTTCAAATCAGTTTTTACTCTTTCCAAAACACTATTGTAAACTTTTAGGAGTTCAGTCGCGAAGGTCTTCCAGCTGCATACTTTCCTTCCCTTCTAATAAAGCACCCTATCCCTTGTTGTGATTTAGTTTGCTTCTTTTCTGTTTATAGATTCTTCCTTATATACTAGTATTTTCATAGCCAACTTTAGTTTTCCCAATATAAATAGATTTTTTTTGCTTTATTTGAGTATTCCTTGCTCACAGCATATTATTTCTCACTACTAACGGATATTGATTTGTTCATATTTTCAGCTGTTTTTGAGTAGTGTTCTCTACCTAATTGTCATGCTTCATCTTTATATCAAGGTTAAGCTTACAGACAAGGGATAAGACTACCTGGGTTCATCTCACGAATCAAAGGGTGGCTGATAACTTGTTATTTTACATTATTGACCAGTAATGTCAGACTTTTGCTTAAAAATACAACTGTCTCCTAGTTACTGTATAGCCCCTCTGCTTAATATCCAATAGGCTGTTTTGATAAAATGCATTATTTAACCCTCAGGCTCCATTTTAAATCTCAGTACAACTAATCAGAACTGGATATTTGCATACACTAAAAGTGTATTATGTACAAATATCTACATAGATTGAAATAACTCACATGCATTACTGTTTGCTATTCTCTCAATTTGCTGAGTGTCTTCTTTACATGTGTACATTAAAAGGCTAGTCACTGCATTTTTCTTTTTATTAATGTTAGTATATTGTGGCTGATAGATGTTTTTCCCTTTTTGCTGTACTTGGCTCATACACTGCTTTCTGTATAGTGGGGTCATTTTGATTTAGAGAATATATGGCTAAGATATTAGCTCCAAGCATGTAGGTGATACATAATTTTGAGGGAAATGGTTTCCACACATTTTAAGGTGCACAGCATTTGAAAACTGGCCATAAGCTTTGTCTATGGATTATATGAGTCTCTCATTATGATAAGAATTTATGCTGCAGACTGGAGTTAGGTCTTTTGACAGCAGTGTTTGAAATTTTCTACTTTTACTATCTGCTCTATATTTCAAGCAGTTTTATGTAAAATATATTTAATCGTTTACTCACTGAGCTTAGAAGAGGTGATTTTATTATAGAACTGCATCCAATCCACAGTGCAGTATGCTAGATGTAAATTTTCAGGTCATCTTTACAGTAGTAATTTTTTTTTTTACTATTTCAGCCTTTCTGTGGTTCCCAGTCTATTTTGAAACTGTTGTCTCCCAACGCTCTGCTTTTCACCGTTGTGGCTGTCCTGCATTTTATTGAAAGAACAAACATATGTTGCAGTTCAAATCACAGTTTTACTGTTTCCAAATTTATTGTAAACTTTAGAGTTCAATGCCAAGGTCATCAGGCTGCATACCTTCTTTCCCTTCTAATAGTGCCCTACCCACTCTGTTGTGATTTAGACTGGTTTTTACTGTTTATAGATTCTTTCTTATATACTAGCCTTTTCACCCAGCTTACTTTAGATTTTCTCGGTATAAATAGATTTTTTGCTTTATTTAGCATTGACTCACAGCATATTTCTGACCCCCAATGATATTTTATTTTCTCATATTTTCATCTGGTCGGTAGAATTCTCACTAATTGTCATAATTTATCTCTCATCTCAAGGTTAAGACTACCAGACACAAGGGATAACATTACCTGGATTTATCTCTGAATCAATAGGGTGGTGGATACCTTTGTTACTTATGTTGATTCAAGGTCAGACTCTTCAGACTTGCCTGGGCCATTCACCCCTTGCTATGCTCAGGATCTCTCCACTCATCTACCCTACCCACATTCCCACCCACCCCCCAATTCAATTAAATGTATATCTAACCAAACCATACTCCCTCCTACCCTCATCAAACAAACCAGGAGTAACCGCGCATTCTTTCCAAATTAGTCCAGTTAGAAACTTCAGTCTGTCCAAATGTCTCCCAGCAAGCCAGTCATTGCTCCCTAAATAATTTTCACTGTCCTGTTTTAACTCTTTTACGAGTTTAAATCCAACCCAACTAATTTCTATATAGAACACCAGAATCCTTTTAACTTAATCTACCTATTAAAAATGCTATCCCTACTCTACTTTGAATTCATACTGCTCTCCCATAACTTGAGTCACCTTTACATCCTACTCACAGAGTCCATTAAATATTAACCATACTTTCACACAAAACTATCTCCATCCACAATCAGCAAACTTACCTCCCCTTTCTCTGACTTTAAGAGTAACTGTCTAGACTTACCAAGACACAAACCTCCTCCCTCCCCCATAGAAAAACAACAAAACACAGTATAATTAAGTATCACAAATTCCTATCCATGTACCTTCACTTTATAATTCATATAGCCAAGACTCTCACTATTAATGGTGACATACATCCTAACCCAGGTCCACCAGTCTCTACCCCAAATCCCCCTATTAAACACAGTTTTCTAGATCTCCCTCACAAAGAAGCAGACCTGTTACTTCTAAACTTAAATCTACAAAGTATTTTGAATAAGATTCACTCTACAATCTCCCATTACTCACCAGATATTGCCATTTTAACAGAGACCTGGCTGAAACCACATATTCAGAATAATGAAATAACCCCCTCAGGATATAACATTCTTAGATCTGATAGGCAAAATAGAAAAGGAGGAGGTGCAGCAATATTATTTAAGAATAAACTCACTCTTCACCAAGTGAATACCATTATTTCAACTCCCATTAACACCGACATACTATTTTCTAAATTAAATATTAACACTAACAAACACAGAATTATAGTAGCTATCTATATCCCACCTGGAAAAAAAATATTCCAATAATTGAGAACATCCTCCAAAATATTTCTAATAATTTCACCCAAGAAACCACCATCATGGCTGACCTAAACACAGATTGGCTATCATGTAATTCAAATACCCTCAATAGCCATATCAATCTCTTTGGGTTCTCACAGATTATCCAAACTCCAACAAGAAGAGACAAACTCACAAATAAACAATCTATTTTTGACTTGACACTGACCAATAAATCCTCTCACTACCAAAGAGCTAGTTATCTACCTGAAAGTCTAAGTTACCATATACCCACCTACCTACTCAGGCAAAATCTTATCCCTAGAAAATAAATCATTTATCACCAAATTAGGAACAAGACAAAATTCACCCCCAATAATTTATATAGACGATTACAAAAGCTAAGGCTAATTGGGCTACACTCAAAACCCCTTTCTCCTAGATGACGCCATCCAGTTACTTCAACCATGCAACTCTCAACATTCTCAACAGATTGGCACAATTCCCCAGAACAAAGTTCAAGTTAAGGCTAACTTTTATCCCTTGGCTGACAAAGAAACTAGATCTCTCCTCAAGCAAAGAGATAAAATGTGGGCCTTATGGAAATCCCAACAAAACTCAGTCTACTCACTCTAGCATATATATAAATCTGGAACAGAGGTTAAAAATCAAATCAAAGTTGATAAAAAATGTACTACTATAATATGCAACTGATACATCATAGAAATCCACAGAAATTCTGGACTGCAATTAAAAAAAATCCTCCATCTAGGCCAAACCACAACCCCCTCCCCTAATATTCTAAACAAACCTTTGTCCATTGCTAAAAATGTCAACCATTGTTTTACCAATAGTATTCTAGATGTAGCTAAACAAATACATAGTGAACAAGAACCATCTCCTTCTTCTTACAATAGTAACCAGGACACCTTCTCATTTCATCTCATCTCCACCAAAATTATACTAAAACTCCTAAAAAACTCAAACTTACCACCTTAGCAGCAGACAATCTCTCAACAGAATTCCTCAATATAGCAGCAGAAGGTATCTCCTATCCCATATCAATACTTATCAACAGATCAGTTGCTGAACACTATGTTCCTTATGTATGGAAAATCTCTCACAATCTCACAATATAAATGTGGCCAATCAACTAAACTCAATAACCATAGACCCATTGCCATACTATCTCCTATCTCTAAAATCCTGGAAAAGTGTATTCACTTTCAACTTCTACATTATGTCATAGTCAACAACCTCCTGCCAACTACCCAACATGGATTCAGACCCCACCATAGTACTACTACTGCCTTACTTAGCTTTACCAACACCTTTAACCACTTTAGAAATGAAGGAAAGATAGTCTGAGCTGTTTTCCTAGATATGGCTAAAGCTTTTGACACTATTTCCCATAGTAAACTACTTTCTGTTCTCAAAAAGCTAAATCTTAACCCCTCTGCCATTTCATGGTTCCAAAGTTAATTAACCAGCTGTCTGAAGGCAGTGAAATGGTTACAAGACCTTTCCCCTCTACTCCAAGTTACACTTGGTGTTCCACAGGGATCTCTTCTTGGACATCTTCTCTTTAGTTTATTTACAAATGATCTTCATACTTCCACTTCACTAGCATCAATAAAACAACATGCTGATGACTCCACTCTTATAGGTGCAGCACCAACCATTCAACATCCACAAGATACAATACAAAAGTCCTTCACTCATATTGAAACATGGTTAACTAACTCACAACTTATCCCCAACCCCAATAAAACCAAACATATGATCTTCCATCCAACCAAACTCACAGATAACCTCTACACCTTCCATATTACTCCTCTAGATAGCACAAGAATAACTCCTGACCCACAAATCAAATTGCTTGGTGTTACAACTGATAATAAATTGAGATGTTATACTCATATATCTCAAACAAAAAAATGGAGACCCTTAATAGAAGCAAAAACTTTCTAATAGATAACTCCTGGGTAGCTATTTCCAGAACCCACCTCTTATCAACCCTTCTCTATGCATCATCCATACTTATTAATCTAAAAAAAGACAGACTTTGACAAACTGGAGATATGCTATAATAAAATAGCAAGATTTGCCACAAGATTTGCCACACCACTGCCTAGCTCTCAGAAATCTCTCCTGACTTGAACTACCACAGCTTCTGTTAAATAACCAGCTAATAACTACCCACAAACCTCTTAACCATCCTGACAAAACTCCCACACTCCTAAACTTAGTTCAGCCATACACCAACTTACCTACACTTTGTTCTACAAATAAATCATTATTACAAGTTATAAAACCTAATAATACTGCAGAAAGCTCACTTTATTCATGTCATGTCTCTAAACACTGGAACTCACTTCAACACCACATAAGAACTGCCTCCAATTTAACTTAATTTAAAATGTTACTAAAGAACTACTTAGCTGATTTATGGCTATGCTCATGTCATAGTCCAGGCTAATTTCTAATAAGTATTTCCCCTTATGCATCTTTTATATCAAACTTATGACTCTAGGGATTGTCACTCACAATAGTTATTGTGCAACTGTACTACTGTAAATATATGCTTATTTAACTTGTAATTAATCAATAGCCCTAAGATTGTAATGTTTTGAAATAATATTTTTTACTATGTAACACACTCAACCTCTTTTGCTGATGAGTGTGGATTCTCCATGATTTGATTTAGTTAGAAGTGTTTTGTTTTGCCATCCACCGATGTATGTTTTACTATCCCCAGGATTCATGAAGCTCGGTGCAAGGGCGGCAAGCTAGCCATGTGCCAACCGCGGCGATGTAGAGATGGCACAGCAGCACCACATGCAAATTAATGAAGGCGCGCTGCCATAACGGCCACATGCATAGGAAATGTGTGCGAGTTCAGGGGGCGTGTCCAAGCGCTGCACGGAGGCGTGAACATGTCAGCTGCATACGCACAACCTAAAATGCTGACTAGTACAGCCTGCCATTAATAGTAATCACTCCTGTCAGTGTCCATGGATACTGAAATGTATGCAAAGCATACAAGACAGTTTTACGAACACCAAAATAAAAAGTAAACACAAAGGCACGTAGCTGAATATTGAGTCCCGCCCTTCAAACAAATGACATTTAAAACCCCATGCCCAGATTCCATTATAGTGTTGACAGTTATACCAAGTGGAAGTGAAACGTATCGTGTTAGCATGTCGCCAATTGCTAAGCCTAGCCCAATGGTTAGGGTTACCACCTGTCCCACGTTGTGAGGGACAGTCCCCCTCTAAGCAGTTGGGTCCATACCAAAACCATTATAAATGTCAAATGTCCTGCAATTGTAGGACATAATTATGTCCCATATTTTATATAATAGTCCCATACAATACTTATTTCCATATGTAAAATACCTAAATGTTACAAGAAACAGAATAAGTAAGTAAACGAAACAGAATAAGCAACTAAACTGCTACAACAATAAGCTTATATTTAGGCATAAAACTAAAGTACTATCCTTTGTACTGACCATGGGTATGTGTTGGCATGTAAAATCTGATGTGTGTCCCGAAAATGTCCCATCCTGGCCATATGAAAAGGTGGCAACCCTACCAATGGTCTGAGCATTCACCCAATATCTGCCCATTCGTTAGTTCAAGTCGTCCTTGTCAGGACGGCCCAAAGATGAACGGGTATTACCCAGGTCTTCCTACCATGTCATAAAAGATAAGTATTTGTGTGTACTTATGTGCGTGAAGTACAGCATGTGGATGATCAGAAAAGCTAGGGTAGTCCTCACAACCATATTGGTACCAGAGATATGTAATGTACGGAATGTGTTCTGTTGACTGTAACATGGGCCATCAACCAGAGAAGAGATGGATGGTGCCTGTGGAATATGGGGGTGGGGGGGTGACAGGTAATGTAATAATATGCCAAGGGGAGACTGGGTTGGATGCACAATAGGTGAACTGGAGGTGTACGAGGGAGCAGTGGGTGAATCAGAAAGATAACCATAGAACAAATATTCACATCCGCAATACAACCTGACAGGCCATACTGTAGAACACAATCCCACAAACATATGAACATTAAAATGTGTGATACACATGTACAGAATGTTACCAGCACATACCCACATAATGGTCTGGCCTGTACTGAGCCATCCAACCCCAACACACCTGGATACATAATTGAATACCCATCATCCTCTCCACAGCACACCACCCCCCTTTCTGAATGTCCCCAAAACCACACATACTCAGGCTGCTAGCTAGGCGCAGCCATATCTGCACATAGTGACCCCTACTCATATATAGTAGGCAGTCTCACCCTAGGCAGTCTCATGATTGCAAACTATGTATCCCTTGCATTTATAACCCTACCTTATTTTTGTAAAGCCAAAGGAATCGAGGTCATCGGTCCCCACAATTTTTGGATATCCCTCATGAGATAAGTATCTGTTCTAAACATTAGACTTGGAGTCACGACACGATGTCCAGTCCTGTAGACATCTGGACACAAGTTGTATGAGCAGTAGTTGTCCACAAGACTGCTCAGCCTCCAGCTGGTCCTGCAGAACCTATGACCCAGGATTAAAAACCTGACCATGATGCATGTCTCCCCCCTGCATTATCGGGAATATATACCTTACACATTCGCATAGTGGCAGTCAGATATAGGTGATTGCCACTTTAAAGCAGACATAAGTAGGGTTATCACCTGTCCCACTTTTATGAGAGACAGTCCCTTTTGGACAGTGTTGTCCTGACCAAAAATAATACAATGGCAAATGTCCTGTGATTGTAGGAAATACTTATGTCCCATATTTCATGTAACAGTTGCATAAAACAGTTATTTCTGTATGTAAAATACTTAAATGTTACAAGAAACAGAATAGGCAACTAAACTGCTACAAGAATAAGCTTTCATTTAGGCAAATAAGTAAAGCTCTAACCTTTGTACTGACCGTGGATATGTTTTGGCCTGTAAAATCTAATGTGTGTCCCAAAAATGCCCCATTTTGGCCATTTGAAAATGTGGCAACCCTAGATGTAAGCAGGTATGCAAGCGTGTATGCATGACGGTAAGTGGCGGTGATTCAATAGTATGGGGAATGTAAATAAGCATGTAGGTGTATATGCATGTGTATGTACAGACCGATATATATATATATATATATATACATATATATATATATATGTGTGTGTGTGTGTGTGTGTGTGTAGATATGAAGAATGAACATGGTCACAATATAGCAGTCATAACAAATGTGAAGGGAAACAGCAGCGGAAACCCCCCATAATATTTAGTGCTGTTAGATATCACGATGGCCAGAGGTGAGCACACCTCTGCACCCCTAACCACAGGTAGAACGTTAAAAGTCAAACTAACGATGTCCCCATGCTAAGTCTGACTTTCAACTAGGTACAGGGCAGTACTGGTCCCCAGTCAGACAAGCCTAAACCCGGATTACCACATGAACACCCTGACAATCAAATACACGTATGTGACAGGGCTATAGGATTTGGAGGTCTGAATATACTTTGAGTGAGTCAGCATGCGGCAAGGGTCCAGAGCAGTAGGGATTGGTGCATGTGTAGTAGTGTGGTTTTCCCAAAAGGAAAATGGATGCCTGCTGTGTTAGTGAAGTGTGGAGTCGTGTGTTCGGGTAACTATGAACCATGGGTATACATATAAATGAAGCAGAACACCAATAGTGTAGTGTTTAGAGCATCCGACTATAGAGCAGATGTTGCCAGTTCAACTGCAGCACACACCATTTATGACACGTAATCCGAATATGAACATATCTTGCTAATTTTATGCTGTATAACAATATAATACCAATTAAATGTGAACTGGGGTGATGTATCACAGTATGAATGTAGACGGATTTTGCATGACTTGAATCGGCAGTTAAACGGAAAACTGCAGCTGAAAAGTGTTGTACTCACCCTTTGTCCAATGGCCCTTGTTCCATCCAGCAACACAATATACCGCGTTGGCCAGGCCTGACACCAGGACCCTACACATCACAATCAATGTGATTTAACACTAAGCCATGGCAGTTATACCTAACATCGATGTTACCACAAACATAGCACACAGCACAGTCATTCAACAGTATGATCAAAGTAATTAAATCATATAGATGTGTATGCATGCATATTACATATATATATATATATATATATATATATATATATATATATATATATATATAGATATATAGATATATCTATCTATCATATATATATATATATATATATATATATACATTATTTATTTATTTATTTATTGACATTTGTTAATTGTGTTTGTCCAACTGGGCTTGCGGCCCATTTTCATTGGAGACGAGGAGAAAAGCTCCAGTAGTACATTTTAAAACAATATTGATATAATAGCAGTTATAGCTAAAAGATTCACATATGTTGGGTTACATGCATAAAGTTAAAGTTGCATTAAAAAGAAGCTAAGTAAGAATTTTACATTGATATAGTTCAATAGGTCAACAATAAAAAAATTTGTTTGTATAAAATTATGCAAATGCATAGCAGACACATTGAAGAGAGAGGTGTAATGAGGTACTAAGTATGGTCCTTTTGAGGGTACATAAAGGGAAGGAAGACAAGGTAGGGTCATGGCAAGGGCAGGTTCTGGAATTGAGAAAATAAGCTTTTAGTGCATTTTTAAAGTGTGAGGTGTGGGAGATTGAATGTAAATCAAGGGGAAGTTTGTTCCAAGCATGGACAAGGGAGTGTATGTAGAGTAGCTTGCCTACTGACCTTTTTGGGTGGTAGATATCAAGTAATTGTTGGTTAGAAGTACAGAGGGTCCAGGATGGGATACAGACTGAGACTAAGGAAGATAGAGATGGACAGAAGGAGGGTTTATAAATAATAGAGTATAGCTTATGAAATTGATAAGATAGCAAAAATTGGGGAAGTTCAAGCCATTGAAGAAAGTTTAAAGAAATGCAGTGGTGTAAGTTGTATGGGGAGTTAGTAATGAATATGCCTATTTTATGGTAAGTCTGTTGGAGTTTGTTTAGAGTGGAGGCCTGGATATTGGTAATAACTGGGGTGGCGATATGAGGGAGAGGAGGGAGGAGGAGTGCCTGGCCAAGGGTAAGTCTAGATTCAGGGGTTAGGAATTTTTTGTTCCGATATAGCAGACCTAGTTTCTGGTTTGTTTTTTTTATACATTGGAGTATGTATAGGTTAAACTTTAGATCGTCATCAATAATGACCCCTAGGAGTTTTATATGGGTGTCAGGTTGGATAGTTGTATTGTTAGAAGATGTAATAAAAAAGGAGGTTTTGTGATGAGAAAGAAAACGGGGAAGGAAAAGAAGGAGTTTGGTCTTTTTTGGGATTTAAGATCAATAGGTTGTGAGAGAGCCATTTTTCAGTGGATAGTAGGGTCAGGGAGTGTAGTTCAGGAATGTTATTTGAGATGGATATAAGTGTGGTGTTACTTGCATACTAAATAAGGGAGGATTCTTTGCATGAGGTGTAAAGATCATTGGTGAAGATGTTAAACAAAGGGGTCCCAAGATGAAGCCTTGGGGAACACCAGTGGAGATGGGAAGGAAAGGTGGGGAGGATGAGAACCATTTGACAGATGGTTCCCTGCCAGATAGGTAACTAATAAACCAGGCAAGTGAGGAGGGGGTTAGGTGGAGATTTGCGAGTTTGGATAGTAGTAGAGGATGAGAGACAGTATCGAGGCTTTGGAGAGATCTAGGAAGAGACAGGAAATGAGTTTATTGTTGTCTAGGGCCTCTGCAATGATATGAGTGAAGGAGAGGAGGGCAGTGGTGGTGCTGTGGTGAGGATGAAATCCATGTTGGGTAGGTAAGTAAGTGGTGTGTGAGGAGGTGATTGAGAAGCTGTGAGTGAATACATTTTTCTAATATCTTGGAGGGACAGAATGGCAATGGGTCGTGGTTTGAGGGATCAGTGGAGTTTCCACCTTATGAAGAGGATATATATGCATATAGGGTAACCACCTGCCCCACTTTGCGAGGGACAGTCCCTCTTTGGCCAGTTGTGTCCTGTACACTTAGTGTCAAATGGCAGATGTCCTGAGATTTAATGACAAAAAATATGTCCTATTTCTATGTAATAGTAGCATAATACAGTTATTCTGTATCTGAAACACCTAAATGTCATAAGAAACTGAATAAGCAACTAAAATGCTACAAGAATAAGCTGTCAATTAGGCATGAAAGTGAGGTCCTGTCCTTTGTACTGGCTGTGGCTATGTGGCAGCCAGCAAAATCTTGACATTTCTAACAAATAAGTCCCACATTATATATATATATATATATATATATATATATATATATATATATATATATATATATATATATATATATATATATATATATATGTACACAGAACGAACATGGGAACAAGAAAGCAATCATAACTTGAATGTGAAGTAATATAGCTGACCAGAGGTGGCCAAAAATCCCTGTGTCTCTAACCACAGGAAGGATGCTAACAGTGGGAGTAATCTTGTTCTCATGCGAAATCCGAGTTTCAAATGGGTATAGAGCTGTTCCGGTCCCCAGTCAGACAAGCCTAAAGCCGGATGACCACATGAACACCCTGACAATCAAACACATGTATGTGCCAGGACTATAGGCTTTGGAGGTCTGAATATCCTCGGAGTGAGTCAACATGCGGCATGGGTCCAGAGCAGTAGGGAATAGGGCGCATGTGTAGTAGTGCAATTATCCCAACAGGAAAATGGATGCCTGCTGTGTAAGTGAAGTGGTGAGGCATGTGTTCGGGTAACTATGAACCATGGGTATACATATAAATGAAGCAGAACACCA